>NW_027444274.1:0-25925 GCF_048569485.1 Anomaloglossus baeobatrachus | reverse complement strand
ACTACCGCTTACATTCCTCCCCTCTTTAACCTTAGCCTCCTGGCGAGGTTCGTACCTGCAAAACAACACATGTAGGAAAACACAATACTTAAAACGCACAGACTGGCACACAAGTTTGGTGCCCGGAGTCCCTCCAGGGAAGCTCCTGGTCTTAGTCGCACATCTGCCCGGAGGCCCTCCTCAGGCGCTCCCGGTCTTAGTCGCACATCTGCCCGGAGGCTATTCCCAAGCGCTCCCGGTCTTTGGGTGGGCAGAAAACAACAGGACAACAAGATTCCTTCTTAACAGTCACGGAAGGAGTCCACGCACAGTTCTGCATTAAGCTCCTCCCGGGTTCAGTACTTTTAACGTTACTGTAACTGGAAACATTCACCGGCTTTCAACAGTACCGGTTTTCAACGGCAAACAAATCACTCTCTTCCGGACGATTACCTCCTCAGGCTGGGTGGTAACCCACGTGATCTTCGCTGGTTTCTCCGAGACTCCAGTCACGGCCGGTATCATGCTTGCCGGCAACGTGATGGTGGGTAACTCTCCCACCAAGCTCTCCATCGGACGTTCTCTTCCGCGTCCTACGGGCACCAGCGCGCCCGCTACGGCTTGCCTGTCTGTCCTGGCCTCTATTCTGTTTAGTGCAGGTAACTGGAACTGTTGCTTCTGCTGCTGGGATTGCAATGGCGCCGGGGAAGGTGGAGGCGGTTCTACTTTTCCCGCTTCCGCCCATACTCCGCCCCCGGCCTCACCCACCAGGTCGGCACAGCGTTTGCGACGCCTCTTCTTTCTTGCGGCGCCGCCTACGTCTCTAGACCTCTGCAGCTTCTTGGGGCAGGTACCTCCCCTCTTTGGGCGGCGCACTCCGGGCTTCTTCCTTCCAGGCCAGCCCAGCGCTCTTCGTTTGGCGCCAACTTTTCGCGCCTCTGCTGAGTCCATGAGGACGGCCGCCATCTTGCCGCCATCTTGTGGCCCATTCAGCATGTCAGGCACCACTTGATCTTCCTCACAGTCTCTGGTCGGGGTTTCTTGCATGCAGGCTTCATCCTGCTGACTACACCAGTTTGTAACGGGGGCAGGGGGCGCCTCGGGGGTTGTAGTCGTGGTCTCTCGCCCAGGGGGCGGCAGGCTGACCCCCGGCCCGGCCGTTACTTGTAAGACAGGGGTGTTGTTTGTGGGGCTGAGTGTGGGTGGCAGGGACGCTTCCATGTGAGCCATTTGCTTCTCGGTGACACCTTTTTCTCTCGGCTCACAGGCCTCTTCACCACTCCCAGTAAAGAGCCACAGACAGGCAGTTGATGAACCAAGAAACATTTTATTGAACACAGCTTCCACTCTTCTTTACACCTTTCAGCATCAAGTCACTTATGTTTACAGGTTAAACTTCTTGCTGACGGTTTCCTCTTTCCCCGGTAACTTTCCCTCGCCTGCAGGGGACATGCGTTAACCCCCTAGTAGCTGCACACTGAACCCGGATTTACTGTAGGGCAGATCTAGCACAGACTACCGGCTCCGGATAAGTTCTCACCTCTCCACTTCTTTGCCAGGGAACTACTTCTCTTCCTTTCTACGGGCGTTCCCATGTACCTTCACTTCTTTGTCTGGGCACTCACTCTGGCTGCCTGCCACGTTTCACTCCCACACTCTGCCCCCGGCACCTCAGACTTCTCTCTTCAGTCACATCAGACTGCACACTCCTCTGTCCTGCACACACTGCTCTGCATTCAGAGACCTCCCTTCCTTCCCCACCTAGGCTGCCCTGCCCCTTTCTTCCCTGCCACTGTTACCAGGGGAACCACTGTTCTACAGTGGCACCTAGTGGGGAAACAGTTTCTGGATGGTAACACTTTGCCATTAACATTTACAGTTTGCCACCATACTACTGTGGCGTCTTCAGGGGGGGAAAAAAACCCGCTCCTTCACTACCAGGGGTCCGACTACCCCTTACACATTGCCGGTGGACGGAGGTAAGGGGATGTTCGTCGCTGCTGCAGTGTCACACATAGCGATGTGTGCTGCCGCAGGAACGACGAACAACATCGCTACTGACCAGACAACGATATTTGGTGTTTGGACGACCTCTCCAAAACCAACGATTTTTACCTCTTTTGCGATCGTTGTAGGTCGCTCGTACGTGTTACATGCTGCGATGTCGCTAACGACGCCGGATGTGCATCACAAACACCGTGACCCTGACGATAAATCGTTAGCGATGACGCAGCGTGTAGAGTACGCTTTAGAGTTTCCCGCTATCTCCATAGTCCTTCGTGACAGATGCTCTACAGTCTTTTGTAACGAGTTAATAGAAGTCCAGAAATATTCCTGTCCCCATTAATACTAATTATTGTCCCATATCCTCCGAGACATTTACTGTAGACCCTTATTTGTGACTAATATCAGCGGCTACTTGATGATCAGAGTAAATTTCTTCATTTTCTGAATATTGAACACCCAACATATGTTAATAACGTCTACGTGAGAGATTAAAGAGAAACATTTCTATGTAGTTTGTAATGTGGGCTCGCTAAGAAAGACATTACAAGATAAGTTACAGTAATATCACATTTTATAATGACTTACTAAATATAACCATTCCATCTGTAAATCCTATTAGTAAAAATAAATTAGTTTTTAGCAATTTATCATTAGTTACTTAAGTTAAATGTAGTTTATTATTATATTCAAATAGGATGGGTGTTTAATATATTTTAAAAATTGCTTCCGTGATCAGATAATCAGTGTATATATATATATATATATATATATATATATATATATATATATATATATATATATATATATTACACACACAGTGCCTTGCGAAAGTATTTTGCCCTCTTGAATTTTTCATCCTTTTCCCACATTTCAGGCTTCAAGCATAAAGATAAAAATGTTAATGTTCTGGTGAAGAATCAACAACAAGTGGACACAATTGTGAAGCTGAACAAAATTTATGGCTTATTTCAAACTTTTATAAAAAATAATAAACTGAAAATTGGGGCGTGCAATATTATTCATCCCCTGTAAGTGAATACTTTGTAGCGCCCCCTTTTGCTGCGATTACAGCTGCAGTCGCTTGGGGTATGTGTCTATCAGTTTTGCACATGGAGAGGCTGAAATTCTCGCCCATTCTTCCTTTGTAAACAGCTGGAGCTGAGTGAGGTTGGATGGAGGCGTTTGTGAACAGCAGTTTTCAGCTCTTTCCACAGATCCTCGATTGGGTTCAGGTCTGGACAGTGACTTGGCCATTCTAACACCTGGATACGTTTATTTGTGAACCATTCCATTTTAGATTTTGCTTTATGTTTGGGATCATTGTCTTGTTGGCAGACAAATCTCCGTCCCAGTCTCAGGTCTTTTGCTGTCTCCAACAGGTTTTCTTCAAGAATGGTCCTGTATTTGGCTCCATCCATCTTCCCATCAATTTTAACCATCTTCCCTGTCCCTGCTGAAGAAAAGCAGGCCCAAACCATGATGCTGCCACCACCATGTTTGACAGTGGGGATGGTGTGTTCAGGGTGATGAGCTGTGTTGCTTTTACACCAAACATATCGTTTGTCATTGTGCCCAAAAAGTTCGATTTTCGCTTCATCTGACCAGAGCATCTTCTTCCACATATTTGGTGTCTCCCAGGTGGCTTGTGGCAAACTTTAAACAACACTTTTTATGGATATCTTTGAGAAATGGCTTTCTTCTTGCCACTCTTCCATAAAGGCCAGATTTGTGCAGTATACGACTGATTGTTGTCCTATGGACAGACTCTCCCACCTCAGCTGTAGATCTCTGCAGGTCATCCAGAGTGATCATGGGCCTCTTGGCTGCATCTCTGATCAGTCTCTTTGTTTGAGATGAAAGTTTGGATGGACGGCCGGGTCTTGGTAGATTTGCAGTGGGATGATACTCCTTCCATTTCAATATGATCGCTTGCACAGTGCTTCTTGAAATGTTTAAAGTTGTGGAAATCTTTTGTAACCAAATCTGGCTTTAAACTTCTCCACAACAGTATCACGGACCTGCCTGTTGTGTTCCTTGGCCTTCATGATGCTCTCTGTGCTTTAAACAGAACACTGAGACTATCACAGAGCAGTGCATTTATACGGAGACTTGATTACACACAGTGGCTTATATTTATCATCATCAGTCATTTAGGACAACATTGGATCATTCAGAGATCCTCCATGAACCTCTGGAGTGAGTTTGCTGCACTGAAAGTAAAGGGGATGAATAATATTGCACACCCCAATTTTCAGTTATTTATTTTTTACAAAAGTTTAAAATAAGCAATACATTTCATTCATCTTCACAATTGTGTCCCACTTGTTGTTGTTTCTTCACCATAACTTTAAAATTGTTATCTTTATGTTTGAAGCCTGAAATGTGGGAAAAGGTTGAAAAATTCAAGGGGGCCGAATACTTTCGCAAGGCAGTATACACCAACTAATCATAAAATATCCAAAATAGCAGTTGCACTCAAGTAAAGGGAAGGAGAAAAAAGAAGAATATAGATGGGGAACATTGGAATATGAATACGCATTATTGCCAAGAAAACATAAAAAAACCTTCTTTGAAAAATATGAGTTATTTAGCAAATAAAGGTGGCCAAATTTACTTGTGCCTAGATACCACGTCAAGGTGTAACTCTCCTCTGGGTCCTACTCTAATTTCTATGCTTCTTTTGTCCAAACTATTATATGGGCTAGAATAGAACCTGCAAAAGGAAAATTAAACCACCTGAAATAACTGGGAGGAGTGCGCACACAAAGGGCATGACTCCATATTACAAACTAGAACTAGTAAGGAGTGATGTCCTTTGTCTGCGCACTCCTCCCAGTTATTTCAGATGTTTTTAATTTTCTTTTTGCAGGTTCTATTGCTGAGTTACATGTGCGTATCCCACAAGACGAGTTACTTCATACACTCCAGTACTATGGGTGAGAAAAGGACGACTAGTGTTCCAGCAGGACAACGACCCTAAGCATACGGCGAGATTGGAGAAGAAATGGATCAATAACAATGAAATAGAGAAGCTGGATTGTCCCCACAGTCCCCAGACCTCAACCCAATCCAACACTTGTGGGTGAAGATAAAGCTGTAAACATCCCCAAGTGATCTGACCAGTATACACCAACACTGGGAACATGGAGAAGAGACCTGACCAGTATACACCACCACTGGGAACGTGGAGAAGAGGCCTGACCAGTATACACCAACACTGGGAACATGGGGAAGAGACCTGACCAGTATACACCAGCACTGGGAACGTGGAGAAGAGACCTGACCAGTATACACCAACACTGGGACACATGTAAGAGAGACCCAACCAGTATACACCAACACTGGGAACGTGGAGAAGAGACCTGACCAGTATACACCAACACTGGGAACGTGGAGAAGAGACCTGACCAGTATACACCACCACTGGGAACGTGGAGAAGAGGCCTGACCAGTATACACCAACACTGGGAACATGGGGAAGAGACCTGACCAGTATACACCAACACTGGGAACATGGGGAAGAGACCTGACCAGTATACACCAACACTAGGAACGTGGAGAAGAGACCTGACCAGTATACACCAGCACTGGGAACGTGGAGAAGAGACCTGACCAGTATACACCAACACTGGGACACATGTAAGAGAGACCCAACCAGTATACACCAACACTGGGAACGTGGAGAAGAGACCTGACCAGTATACACCAACACTGGGAACGTGGAGAAGAGACCTGACCAGTATACACCAACACTGGGAATGTGGAGAAGAGACCTGACCAGTATACACCAACACTGGGAACATGGAGAAGAGACCTGACCAGTATACACTGTCACAAACCACCGGGGGGGTCACTCAGAAATCCCCCGCGCTGGCTACCAGTACGTCACAATCGGGGGGTAACAAGTGGGGGTCACCCCTCCTTTATACCTCCCGACCGACAGACAGAGCACGTGACGCGCTCTCTAGCGCCCCTCTTATAGTCAGGCCAATTATGGAATTGCCCGACAATAAGCAAGGAGGCCGCTATACTACTTATGCCGATTATTGAAGGGTCCCCGGTGAGAGTAAGGTATATATTCCCCCGACCTCCGCGGGCGGAATATATAAAATCTCCCCGAATCTCACTGGCCTCCCCACAATAATCCTTGGCACAATTCGCTGCCACCAACCGATTTACGGTAACTATTAGCCGAACACACAGACGTGGGATTCAAGATCGAGATAACAGAACAGCCCAAGATTAATTATATAATTTAATCAGCCTAAAGCACACTAGAAACTACAATATATACAATAGGGAATCTACAGAATATACATATGTCAGAGTACAGTTACAATCAAAGCATGGGTTACAAACAGGCATACACAGTTCCAGCAGTTACCTTGTTGCGTCTGGCCACAGGGGGGCGCTGTACCCAGGTTTCTAGGATCCTTCCCACAGATGTTTCCTACACGTGCCCCCAGCGAAAGAACCCTGGAAAATGGCCGAAGTAGGGTTATCAACCTGGGCAGATCCAGGTCCCCTCCTACCTTAGTGACCTCACAGGGAGCACTGCTCCACCCCTGGCTTGAGTTATGGACAATATCCCAACATGGAATATGGGCCATAACTTTGCCTGGGAGCGTCGTAGGCGGACGCCAATGCTCTCATTGTGACAGTTATGAATTTAGCTACAGAACGAGGGGACTCATGACCTGTCTGCCAGTTCCCCATTGGCTGATATCACGCCTGGGGCATTTCCCAATGTCCTGCTCCCATAAAAAGGGTGTGCCGGCATCGTCCGCATGCAGAGACACCATTTTTATGGTTGCCATATTTATCGGAAATATGGCTTGCGAGATATGAACCATTTTTTACTGGAGTCGTTCTGTCTGGCTATTTCCATAGCCTTGCTAACTAGCTAGCAGCTCCTACTACAGGGTGACGGCAGGGAGTCATCCTGTGTCCATTGTTCCCACACCACCTCATTTCCATATCACAGGACATGGCCATGGAGGTGTAAGTGGAACACTGAGAACAAGAAGGGAGGGGGGCACTGCCAGGGAGTGATGAGGGATTATGACTGGAGTCATAATTCATCTTCATATCCCGGGATTTGCCTCACACCTCCCCCCTTTTGAGGGCGCTAGGGGGCAGCACACTCCGGTGTTCCCCCGTGCGCCCGTCCGCGACCTCTCCTTGTCGGGACAGCCCGTCTGCGTTACCGTGGTCACGGCCCCTTTTGTGGCGAATGGTGAAGTTGTATTGCTGGAGCGCAAGGCTCCATCGCAACAATCGCCCATTCGTCCCAGAGACGGTGTGCAACCAGCTGAGGGGATTGTGGTCCGTCTCCACGATGAAGTGGCGCCCGTATAGATAGGGTTGCAGACGCTGCAGGGCCCACACTATGGCCAGGCACTCCTTCTCCATCGTGGAATAGGCAACTTCCCTTGGTAACAGCTTCCTGCTCAGGTACAAGACTGGGTGCTCTTGGCTCGCAGAGTCCACCTGGCTGAGCACCGCACCGAGGCCGAAGTCACTGGCGTCGGTCTGTACTACAAACGGCCGCGTGAAGTCGGCTGCCTGTAGCACGGGTGGGCTGGACAGGGCGTCCTTTAGGGCCCGGAAGGCTGTCTCGCAGTCCATTGTCCAATCGACTGCAGAGGGCAGCTTCTTCTTGGTGAGGTCCGTCAAGGGCTTTGCCAGGCTACTATAGCATGGAACAAACCTCCTATAGTACCCAGCGGTCCCCAAGAAGGACATCACCTGCTTCTTGGTCCTGGGGGTGGGCCAGGATGCGATGGCTTCCACTTTCTCAGGCTCGGGCTTCAGTGTTCTCCCACCTACCCGGTGACCGAGGTACTGGACCTCGCTCATGGCCAGCTGACACTTTCCCGGCTTGATGGTCAAACCTGCCCGGTGGATCCGCCTGAGCACCTGTGCTAGATGCTCTAGGTGGTCCTCCCAGGTGGGACTGAAGACGGCAATGTCATCCAGGTACGCGGCCGCGTACCCTTCAAGTCCCTTGAGCAGGGTGTTGACCATCCGCTGGAAAGTGGCAGGGGCATTCCTCATCCCGAATGGCATCACCGTGGACTCGTACAGTCCAAATGGGGTAATAAAGGCAGAGCGTTCCCTGGCCTTGCGAGTCAGGGGGATCTGCCAATATCCCCGGCTCAGATCCATGATGGTCAGGTACTGAGCCCCGGCCAACTGATCGAGCAGGTCATCGATGCGTGGCATTGGGTACGCATCGGCGACCGTGACCGCATTGAGCCCCCTGTAGTCCACGCAGAACCGAGTGGTTCGGTCCTTCTTAGGGACGAGGACTACAGGCGAGGCCCAAGCGCTGTTGGATGCCTGGATCACCCCCAGCTTCAGCATCTCGTCAATCTCCTGGCGCATGTGTTGCTGCACCTCCAGGGAGACCCGATATGCTGAACGCCGGATCGGGGGATGATCCCCAGTGTCCACGTGATGGACAGCCAAGTCAGTCCTTCCGGGCTGGTTGGTAAACAACCCCCGGAAGGGGTGTAGGGTGGCCCACAGCTGGGACCGTTGGTCCTCCAAGAGCTGGTGGCCAACCTCCACATCCTCAATGGATCCGCCTGCCCTAACCTGGGCTAGCATATCCAAGAGGGTTTCCGCTTCTCCCTCCTCGGGCAGGTTGCACACGGGGAGCGCACATGCCTCCCGCTCATGATGTGCCTTCATCATGTTCACATGGAAGGGCTTCCGCCTTCCACGGGCAGGGTCCAGGGTGACCAGGTACGTCACAGGGTTGAGCTGCTGGTACACGAGGTATGGGCCTTCCCAGGCTGCCTGAAGCTTGTCCTGTGGTACGGGGACCAGTACCCACACCTTTTGACCCACTTGGTAGGTCCTCTCACAAGCGTTCTGGTCGTACCAACGCTTCTGATCGGCCTGGGCTTGAGCCATATTGTCGTGTACCCGTTGCGTCAAGGCCTGCATTTTGTCCCGGAAGCGCATGACATACTCGATAACCGACACTCCAGGGGTGGCCAAATCCCCTTCCCAAGCCTCTTTCACCAGAGCCAGGGGGCCCCGCACACGTCGCCCGTACAGGAGCTCAAACGGTGAGAATCCTGTTGAGGCCTGTGGAACCTCCCGGTAAGCAAATAACAGGTGTGGGAGATACCGCTCCCAGTCACGCCCATGGGAGTCGACCAACATCTTAAGCATCTGCTTTAAGGTGCCATTGAACCGCTCGCACAGGCCATTAGTCTGTGGATGGTACGGGCTGGCCACCAGATGTCGCACCTGGACTTGCTTACAGAGGGCCTCCATCAGCTGGGACATGAATTGGGTCCCCCGGTCAGTGAGCATTTCCTGGGGAAAACCCACTCGGGAGAAAATCTCCAGCAATGCGGTGGCCACCTTGTCAGCCCGAATGGACGACAAGGCCACTGCTTCTGGGTACCGGGTGGCATAGTCCACTACCGTCAGTATGAAGCGTTTCCCGGAGCTGCTGGGGATGGCCAGCGGGCCGACCAGATCCACAGCCACCCTCCTGAAAGGCTCATCGATGATGGGCAGAGATACCAGTGGGGCTTTGGGGCGTGGCCCCGCCTTCCCCACTCTCTGACAGGTTTCACACGAACGGCAGTAGGCAGCCACATCGGCCCCCATTTTTGGCCAGTAGAAATGCTGGTTTAACCTGGCCTTGGTCTTAGCGATCCCTAGGTGTCCGGCCATCGGAATCTCATGTGCGATCCGCAACAACTCCGTCCGGAACGGATAGGGTACCACCAACTGTCGGTCCCTGGGCCACGCCTCCGGTGAACCCTGCTGGACCGTGGCCCGGTACAGCCGTCCTTGGTCCCAGACCACTCGCTCCGGGTCCGAGTCCGAGGGAGGCTGTGCCGCCTGCTCCTTAAGAGCTTTCAGGCTGTCGTCAGCTTCTAACGCTGCCTGAAACCCCTGACTAGATGTGGCCAGAATCGACGAGACTGTCACATCTTCAGTCAGTACCCCGGGACCTGTGTCCTGGCCTCCACCTGACTCGGCTGCCACTTGGTCAGAAGGGGAAGAGCTATCGGACCTCCGGGAGGCCCCTTGGCTCCCAGCACTCCCACTGCGGGTGACAGCGGCCACAGCCGCTGCGACCGTGGGTCGTGCCTGCTCCTCCTCCGTTCCTGACCAAGTCGCCGGTTCAGGCAGACCTACCTGGCTTCCTGACACCCCGGTTGTGGGGGAACCATGCACCGAGATCTTACCTGGGAGCACTTCCGCTCCTGGACCGGCCCCAATCTCACCTGCCTGTTCCCCTCCTGCAGCAACAGAACCCCGCTGTGAAATCTCTGGGGACCCCACATTTGCTGTGGTAGCCCCCACCCCACACACTGGTCCTCCCCCTGCAGCACCCTGCTCTCTGCTTATCCCTGCAGAGGGCAACAGATCCCAGCTCACAGGCTGATTACTTGTAGAGGCATTGTCACACCTTTCTCTGACCCCCTCCCCTGTCACAGCTGCAGCTGAGTGTGTGTCTATGGTGTCTATGCAAGCAGAAATATCAGAGTTCACTCCCTCCTCCCTTACATCATTCATAGATAACACATTAACATTGTCAGGAGTCATGTCAGTACTGGCTGAAGGTTCAGCCCTTGGGGGGGGCCCAAACTGGGAGGTTATCTGCCCCAAATCTGTCCCAAGTAGCACGTTTGCAGGGATCCGATCAGTTACCCCCACCTCCCTCACCCCTCGCCCTGCGCCCCAGTCCACATAAATGTCAGCAACAGGCAGCGCCGGGTCAGTGCCTCCAATCCCGGAGACAGCGAGGGTTTTTCCAGGGATCAAGTCTTGGGGTGACACCATCTCAGGCCGCACCAGAGTCACCTCCGAGGCGCTGTCTCGCAGTCCTATGGTCACAGACCGGCCGACGGTGACAGGTTGGAAGCTGTCCAGGGACCTACCACCACCCCCACCCACACAATACACCTTGGGCGGCCCTTGGGACGGGGACGGAGCCGGGGCCTTGGGACGCTGAGGGCACATGGCCTTGAAGTGTCCAGGTAGGTTGCACTGGTGGCACCGTCTTGGTTCTGCCACGGGCCTGGAGAGGGGAGTTTAGGGGGACACCCCCTGCAGTCTAGGGGCAGGTGGGGCAGTCGCAGAATTCATCTTACCCCCTCTCCAGGTGCTGCTGGTGGCCGCTCTCCTGGCCTCAGGGGCCCGGTTGTTGGTGTAGTCATCGGCAAGGGCAGCTGTAGCCGTGGACCCCTTTGGCTTCTGGTCTCGGATGAACTGGCGGAGATCCTCAGGGCAGTTCCACAAGAGTTGCTCCGTGATGAACAAGTCCAGGATCTCCGGTCCGGTGGAAAGCTGCAGGCCTTGGGTCCAGTGGTCGGCAGCTCGGGCAAGTGCCCGCCGGTGGTCAGCCCAGGAGTCCTTTGGTCCCTTCTGTAGGCTCCGGAACTTCTTGCGGTAGGACTCTGGAGTGAGGTTGTACTGTTGGATCAGGGCCCGCTTGATGGTGTCGTAGCCCTGATCTGCCTCAGCAGGCAAGTCCCCAAGGATATCCAGGGCCTTACCCCTTAAACGGGGGGTCAGGTATTTGGCCCACTGGTCCTTGTCCAGATGGTGCTGCAAGCAAGTCCGTTCAAAAGCAGTCAAGAAAGAGTCCAAGTCTCCATCCTTCTCCAGCACTGGGAAGTCCTCAACACGGACCTTTGGAAGTTTGGTGTCTCGAAGGTCACGTGTGGCTGATGAGGGCCGGAGCTGAGCTAGCTGCAGCTGGTAGTCACGGTCTGCCTGTCGCTCTCGCTCTCGCTCTTCACGCGCTGCCTGCCGCTCTCGCTCCGCAGCCTCACGCTCTGCGTGCCGCTCCGCAGCCTCAGCGTCACGCGCTGCCTGCCGCTCTGCCCTGCGCTCTGCCAGGAGTTCCTTGTAGCCCTTCTGGTCTCCAGCCTGGAGAAGGGCCATAGCCATTTGAAGAAGGCTATCCGAGCCTCCCAGGCTCGGTGGAATGGCACGTGGTGATCTGCGGCACGCTGCAGAGCTAGGCGATTCACTGTCCCTTTCAGAGCGGAGGGCTGGCATCTGGCTCGTTGAGGAACCTTGGGTGAGCTCCTCCTCATCTTGTCCAGCAGTGCCAGGTTGCGCAATGTCCTCGGCAGAACGGTTTTCTGGCGTCGAGCTCCTGGAGGACTCGTGGGCAACCTCCTCATTGCTGTCCACAGCACCGTCCTCCCTCTCTTCGGCTCCTGCCTTAGCATTGGCCAGTTGCATAGCTCTGCTCCTGGTGCCATCAGCCATTCTTGCAGACTTTTGGTCACTGACACAGAACTGACACCTGATGCCTCCACACACCTTACAGTATCTGCACTCTGACACTCTAGTGTTGAGCTAGTCTGAAGACCCCAGCAGCCACAGCTGCTGCAGGCAGTCTTTAGTGTCTGGGAGTATGGGTCTCACACTCACACACACTATTATCTCGATCCCACCGCTATGCCACCAATATGTCACAAACCACCGGGGGGGTCACTCAGAAATCCCCCGCGCTGGCTACCAGTACGTCACAATCGGGGGGTAACAAGTGGGGGTCACCCCTCCTTTATACCTCCCGACCGACAGACAGAGCACGTGACGCGCTCTCTAGCGCCCCTCTTATAGTCAGGCCAATTATGGAATTGCCCGACAATAAGCAAGGAGGCCGCTATACTACTTATGCCGATTATTGAAGGGTCCCCGGTGAGAGTAAGGTATATATTCCCCCGACCTCCGCGGGCGGAATATATAAAATCTCCCCGAATCTCACTGGCCTCCCCACAATAATCCTTGGCACAATTCGCTGCCACCAACCGATTTACGGTAACTATTAGCCGAACACACAGACGTGGGATTCAAGATCGAGATAACAGAACAGCCCAAGATTAATTATATAATTTAATCAGCCTAAAGCACACTAGAAACTACAATATATACAATAGGGAATCTACAGAATATACATATGTCAGAGTACAGTTACAATCAAAGCATGGGTTACAAACAGGCATACACAGTTCCAGCAGTTACCTTGTTGCGTCTGGCCACAGGGGGGCGCTGTACCCAGGTTTCTAGGATCCTTCCCACAGATGTTTCCTACACGTGCCCCCAGCGAAAGAACCCTGGAAAATGGCCGAAGTAGGGTTATCAACCTGGGCAGATCCAGGTCCCCTCCTACCTTAGTGACCTCACAGGGAGCACTGCTCCACCCCTGGCTTGAGTTATGGACAATATCCCAACATGGAATATGGGCCATAACTTTGCCTGGGAGCGTCGTAGGCGGACGCCAATGCTCTCATTGTGACAGTTATGAATTTAGCTACAGAACGAGGGGACTCATGACCTGTCTGCCAGTTCCCCATTGGCTGATATCACGCCTGGGGCATTTCCCAATGTCCTGCTCCCATAAAAAGGGTGTGCCGGCATCGTCCGCATGCAGAGACACCATTTTTATGGTTGCCATATTTATCGGAAATATGGCTTGCGAGATATGAACCATTTTTTACTGGAGTCGTTCTGTCTGGCTATTTCCATAGCCTTGCTAACTAGCTAGCAGCTCCTACTACAGGGTGACGGCAGGGAGTCATCCTGTGTCCATTGTTCCCACACCACCTCATTTCCATATCACAGGACATGGCCATGGAGGTGTAAGTGGAACACTGAGAACAAGAAGGGAGGGGGGCACTGCCAGGGAGTGATGAGGGATTATGACTGGAGTCATAATTCATCTTCATATCCCGGGATTTGCCTCACATACACCAACACTGGGAACGTGTAGAAGAAACCTGGGACCAGATTTCGGTGGAGACATGCTTGAATCTGATGGATGATGGAGAACCCAGAAGGATTCAGGAGGGGTTAAAGCCAAAGGTGCATTTACAAAATACTAACAAAATAATAAAAAATATTTTTTAGGAGCAAAACAGTAACAATGCAGAGACATGAGAAGAATCTGCATAACTAATCATATACTAAATAGCTGCAAGTCACATTTATGTATGAGATAGCCAAGATGATTGTCCATAAAATGAAGGTCGTCTCACACTCAAAGCTGTAGTGGATGATGAGATATGGAGCCTGAAAGGCAAAAGTGCTAAACGTTGTTGCCCTTATGCTCGTCAGTGTACTTTGCATAATTAACACCTAAAGTAAATGTTGGGGTGCAATATATAAAGATTATATATTTTGTATATCGAAGAAATCCAATTTTCCTCTAGATCTTTCCTATAATTTCTTGCCGTAGAGTCACTCGTCCCCCTCCTAGGACCATAGTGGATCGGTTTACTTGGATTATGCAAAATTCCTACCAACTAACTACTTTTTTGATGTAGCATGAAATCCGCTATTTACTGACACTAATATGCTTCATCTAGTCGTCAAACATTTTAATTTGAAAATATAAACACCAGCACTTTTGGGATTTTCTCTCCCCTTTCGCTTTATGAATAAAGTATTTAAACAAGAGCTAACCGTTGATGAGGTTTAATTGCATCTAATTATCTCATCGGCAACATTAAGACAGATGGTGAGGGATTTATATTTATAAATATCTCGTGTGATTAATCTGATGAGGTCCATATGAGCAGATATCAATGACTTCTACATTCATGTCAGAATAGATTAACCACAGTGACCTGAGGAGACATCGCAATATGGAATATCTATTACGCCTGCCACTCACTCGCCATCCATTTCAAGTTTAGACAACCGGACCAGACTTCAAGGGGTCACGGGATAGTAAAAATGGTCTAATTTTACCCAAAAATAGTGTCACATTGGTCTATGAGCTCAGCCCTAGTTCGAAGCTGACCTGCAATACCATAAATGACCAGTAGATTACAGTGGCGCTCTTCTGGTCTTTATTTATTTTACTCTGTTATAAAGCGCCATTAATCCCACAACACTTTACAGACATCAGTCTTTGGGTATACCGGTTTCAGACATTTGACTGCAGAAACATCTCGGTACTAATATATATAGTGGCATGGAAAAGTTTGGGCACCCCTGGACAAAATTACTGTTATTGTGAACAGTAAAGCAAGTTGAAGATGAACTGATCTCTAAAAGGTATAAAGTTAAAGATGACACATCTTTATATTTTAGGTAAAAATATATATATTTACTGTATGTTTGTATCTTTTACATTTGCAAAATTACAAAAAGGAAAATTAGTCGATGCAAAAGTTTTGGCACCCTTGGGGATTTATGTGCTCAGATAACTTTGGCCAAAGTTTCCAAACTTAATTAGCCTGTTAGGGTTATGGCTCGTTCGCTCTCATTGTTAGGAAAGGCCAGGTGATGCAAATTTCACAGCTTTATACAAACCCATCCTCCTTTAACCTTGTGCCAAAAAAGAAGCCATGGTGTTCTTCTAAGCAGCTGCCTAGCACTCTGAAAATGAAAATGGTGGAGGCCCACAAAGCAGGAGAAGGCTATAAGAAGATAGCAAAGTGTTCATACATTAGTACTAGCTGTAGTACCCGGTGTTGCCCAGGAGAGTAACTATCTCTCTGTCTCTGTCTGTCTCCCTCTCTGTTTGTCTGTCTCTCTCTTTCTCATTTTGTCTGTCTCTTTCCCTGTCTGTGTCTCTCTCTGTCTCTTTCCATGTCTGTCTCTCTCTCTTTCCATGTCTGTCTGTCTCTTTCCCTCATTGTCTGTCTCTCTATCTCTTTCCCTGTCTGTTTCTTTCCCTGTGTGTCTCTTTCCGTGTCTGTCTTTGTCTGTGTCTGTCTGTCTCTTTGTCTGTCTGTCTCTGCCTGTCTCTGTCTGTCTATTGCCCTGTCTGTC
The DNA here is from genome assembly GCF_048569485.1 of Anomaloglossus baeobatrachus. NCBI lineage: Eukaryota > Metazoa > Chordata > Amphibia > Anura > Aromobatidae > Anomaloglossus > Anomaloglossus baeobatrachus. The sequence goes on along the minus strand of NW_027444274.1, from coordinate 10,166 downwards.
TATTGCCCTGTCTGTCTCTTTGTCTGTCTCTTTGTCTGTCTGTGTCTGTCTCTTTCCCTGGCTGCATTGTGACACGCCAACATTTCATTTAAGGGGTACTTTGCACACTACGACATCGCAAGCCGATGCTTGTGATGCCGAGCGCAATAGTCCCCACCCCCGTCGCAGCTGCGATCTCTTGTGATAGCTGCCGTAGTGAACATTATCGCTACGGCAGCTTCACATGGACTTACCTGCCCTGCAACGTCGCTCTGGCCGGCGACCCGCCTCCTTCCTATGGGGGCGGGTCGTGCGGCGTCACACGGCAGGCGGCCAATAGAAGCGGAGGGGCGGAGATGAGCGGGACGTAAACATCCCGTCCACCTCCTTCCTTCCGCATAGCTGGCGTGAGCCGCAGGACGCAGGTAGGAGATGTTCCTCGCTCCTGCGGCTTCACACACAGCGATGTGTGCTGCCACAGGAACGAGGAACCACATGGTAACATCGGTCCCTCCGAAATTATGGAAATGACCGACGCTACACCGATGATACGATTTCGACGCTTTTGCGCATGTTAATCGTATCAAAAACGATTTACACACTCCGATATCGACAGCGACGCCAGATGTGCGTCACTTTCGATTTGACTCCACCGACATCGCACCTGCGATGTCGTAGTGTGCAAAGTACCCCTAAGAGCATGATTGCGCATTGTGACATGCCAACATTCTTCTGAAGTTCTAGTTGCATTGTGGCTTCCAGCTCCAATGACTTTAATGGAGGCAGGTTTTTTGGCGAATAACTGTAAAGCGTGGGGTTAAAATTTCCCCTCAAAACAGTCTATGACATTTTCTGAGTCAAATGGGGCATCTGTGCAAAATTTCGTGATTGTACATGTGATGGTGCAGAGTCCTTTAGCGGACATACACACACACATACATACATACATACATACATATGTCGCGGGCGGGTGCGCAGGCCACGGCCAGGGGGAAGCTACTCGAGACGCTCGGAGTCCACAACTTAATAAAGGGGTTATTTACAGGGGAGAGTTTGTCAGTGATGCAACCTATGGGTGATAATTGGTGGCACTGCCACTGCCTTGGTATGGGGCACCCGGGGCTGAAGGAGCGGGGCAGCAGGATGGTATCCCCTCCACGGGTAGGAGAGGTGTTGTCCCGGGGCCCAGGTGTAGGTGGAGCAGAGTGCTGGGACACAGTCTACAGGCTGGACCAGATGGTACCGGTGTACTCACTGTTGTTGAATGAATCACATAGAGTCCAAATAGTAAACCAAGTGCCAGATACCGGTAGCCTCCGGAGGGATGTTCTCGGGTCCCACACACCAGTGAACAGAACAGTTGCCCTTCCTCCTGCACTCTAGTTTGGTATCTCATGTGTTGACTAGTCCGCATGGAACGAGAAAAGTTCACTCCCGGTGTGTGGGAGCTGTGGCCCGCGAGATCTGACCCTTAGGATTTTTGCAGGCACTTGCAGACGCCCTATCCCCCGCATTGGGCTTCTGTCTCGCTCTCTCTGGGCTACTAGTGGGACAAGATCTGGAATCTTGTCCCCTGCTGGTTAATTGACAAGGTGCTTGTAGCTGTCCTCGCCTTAGGGTTCAGGTACCCCGACTGTGCACGGCCTCCGGACCGGATTCCCACTGTCGGCACCGGCAGGCTACAACCCTGCCCCGGTCCACTTAAGGTCTCCCGCGACTGGATCTCCGTCGCTTGTGGCCCTGCTGTGCCGTCTGCCACCTAGTCAGCTCAGGTAGTCTGGTAGCCCGGGAGATACAACACCTGACTACCACTTCACTCCTCTCACTTCCACTGTCTACTCAGTTCTGTCTTGTTACCTCCCAGAACACCTCAGGACCCCTATGTGGGCGTCACCATCTGCCTGGCTCCACCCACTGGTGTGTCCCTATTGTCCTGGGGGGGGTGACTAGGCTTTTGTGGCTGGTGTTTGTACCTGTGTGTGGTTGTGTTGGAAGGCCAAGGAGGAGAGAGTCTGCATCTGGAAGATTGATGCAGTCTTCCGTGACAACCTGATTTTGTCAGGGCGTCACACATACATACACTCAGCTCTATATCATAGATATTAGGCTACACTAGGCTGCATATATTAGGATATACAATCCTTTATAGCTGTGGGGAACCACTACCTTCATTGAAATTCACTCTAATGCTTCATGTTAAAGATATGAATGATATGAAAGATAATAGATAGATACACAGAGAGATTGCGGGCTGATATTATCAGGCTGGTAAGGTCCATGGTTATTGGGCCCTTCCTGTGTAATGACAGCTGGCATGAAGCCCAGGGGTTAGTAATCAAGAGGTGTCTATCAAACACCCTCATTACTAATCCAGTAAAAAAAAAAAAAAAAAAGAAACACACAAAAATACTTTATGGAAATCAAAACACTTCCCGAACAGTTTCCCTCCCGTTGAACTCCACTTAATTTAAAAGAAAATATACACAGGTCTGAAAAAATCCAAGGAATCCAATATATCTCCAGGGAATTTATCGTAGTCCACAAATGGAAACCTGCAAAAAAAACACAAATATTAAAACACGGAAAAATAAAATAAAGCACTTTCTCTTGTTCACCACTTTATTTCCCTCCCAAAAAAGCAAAAAATCCCCAGAAGGTCCATAGTCCAGAGCGAACCCAACAAAGTCTATGGAGCATTGTTCTGACACTCGGTGCTTCTGAAGACTGGTGACGTCAGTAACATTATCGTTGGGGACATAATACTATATAAGCCGACTGTGTTAGGGCATTAGTCTACATGGGACTGTATGAGAACAAAATACTGTTTGAGGGGACAACTAACTACTTGAGGGACTGTGTGGAGACATCATACGGTGTGTGGGGATTTTGGGGGTATCATAGTGTCGAGAGTTGATCAAAGGTACAAGGGGTGAATAACAGGAGCAGAACGATTTACTGCCTTATACATGTAGTACCCAGGGATATGGGGTACTCGGTTCCGAGCAGTGTACCTCTTGGGGATGTCACGATGGTGGCCGTTACCCGGTTCGGTGCCCTGGGTTCTTTTTGTAATGGGGATATTTACAGGGGATTGGTGATCTTCTTCCCCTGCATCTGTCTCTGGTAAGTGGGTCCCCGTGGTATGGAACACTGGGGGTCCCCGGTCTGTGGTTTGTCCACTTCTGTCCACCTGACGGTAGCGTGAACCCTGTGGGTTTGGAGTCTCTGGTCCTGTCCCCGGTTCTCCCTTTGCTACTGAGTCTTCGGATTCTTTAGGGTCAGCAAGGTCCTTGATGGTTCCCTTTGCAGTGCAGGTGTTAACAGGTCGGCCTGAAGCTCTTTCCTGTCCTGGGGTCCTGTGCCATTTCAGTGCGTAGTTCCAAGAGTACTCCACCGTCAACCACCTCTCCTGGGTACCAGGTCACCGTTAACCTGAGTCAGGACGTTGCTCAGTCACACCTCTTCACCTCCACTGTCAACTCTAGACTGACTACTCTCCACTCTCCACAGTCTGCCCCTCCCACCTGGTCAACTAGTGGACTGGAGTGGCTCCACCTCTAGGCAGCCATCCATGGTCCCACCCTAGCTAAGTAACATTGTATGGGGGATTGTTGGGGGAAACTGGAATTACCTGGGTTTTTGGTGTTACTGGCACTCGGTTCTGGGTCCCTAAGGGGGTAGGCCCTTCATCCTGGTGGGGATGCAGAACCTTGTAGCACCCTCTGTTCAGGGGCGCTACATATAAACTTTATAAAAAGTAGTAAATTTATAGTTTTGATTCGCTGCTACATATAAGAATAAATGTACAAAAAGCCAATCAAAACATGTATTAACACTATAAGTGAGTCACCAGACTTCATTCTGCTCAATACTAAGTGAGAAATATGACTATAATAATAAATAGCAGAATTAAGTACAGCCTGTTTATACGGCCCTCCAGATCAGTCACTGCCTCTCATATGGCCCCTTGTAACAAATAAATGACCTGCGTGGCTTTCGAATGATAAATCTGTCAGAAAAACTTAACCCTACGTAACCTACTCTGGTACTCAAATAGGTTAAAAAAAACAAAAAAAACAATGAACACCTCACTAGTCATGTCTCCAGCCACCTCACTGTCCACCATAAAGTCTTTGGGATCTCTTCTTGCCACTATCAGATGCTGAAACTCTGCATCTCTAATCTAGGCAGGGATTTCTGACTACGACTAGGCCCGGAATGTCTCTGAGCATCCACGAGGTGTAATTTAGGCCTGCGACTAGGCAAAGGATGTCATAAGGTCGAACGTCAAGACCTACGTGCACCATAACTTTATGATATTGTGGCGCCCCTGAGGCTTCCGTCGCCACAGGTCATTGCACCCCATCCAGCGGTGTGATGCCCCATTCTGGGAGAGGAAGAGAGTGAACTCCGGTCCCCTGGTAAATCCACACTACACCCATTGTTAGGTACATACTGGGACCAGGGAAAGTGGCAGTTACCCCCCCATGCTGCATGCTGGGAGGGGCCGTAAGACCCATCCCTGCTCCTATAGGGTACAGCTTAGCAACTGGGGAGGTGGGAGGAGCCATCTGAGAGCAGACACAGAGAGGAAGGTCAAGTTTAGTTAGTCTACCTCAGGGAGTGAGAGAGTGAGCATGTAGTTGGAGAAGAAGAACGAGAGAAAGGAGGGAGGAGGAGGCCTGCTGGAAGCAGGCAAGGAGGAGAAAAGAAAGAAAGAAAGAAAGAAGGAAAGAAAGCTCCAAGTCAGACAGGAGCAGAGGAACAGAAGGAGACGCTTCCTGGTGAAGATCCTGGGACCCAGAGGTCCAGGTGACACCACACAGAGACAGAAGGAGTCGCAGGGCCACGGGTAGTCCTAGAGGTACCACGAGCAGTCCTAGAGGTACCAAGGAGAGGTCCTAGAGGCGCCACGGGTAGTTGTAGGCTGCGGTGGCCTGTTCCACATTAACATCGGTGGAGGGATCAAGCTGCAACAGGGGAGGGTCCCTAGAGACTGGAGGAGTGCAAAATCATCTCCAAACAGTAAAAACCGAGGCCCAGGGAAGGTTTTAGACTCCCAGGGCCAGAACCCATAGCAGACTTCCAGAAAAGGGGTAATCAGCCGACAGGTGACCCCCAGCCTGGAGGCTGTAGTGGAGGCCAAGCCAGGTCCATCCTAACAAAGGCAAGGCTAAGGAAGACAGCAGAAGAAAGAGACACTAAGAGAAGGGTACCGGCTTTTACTCTCTGAATCACCCAGAAACGGCGGAGGTCCCTGACAGTGGTCCCAGCAGTCCAAGGGTCCCTACAGCTGTGACAAGAACTGTGAGTAAAGAACTTGAACTGCACCCTTGAAGTGGTCTCTGTTATTTCAGCTGCATAGACATTCACAAGCACCAACTGTGCCCCGGGAATTGCTCCACCTGTGGGGAGCAGTACCACCATTGCTGCCATAACATCATCCCGGTGGCCTCATACAGCAGCGGCGGCTTAATAGCCGCATACCACAGGTGGCATCACGAACACAAACTCTATTCATCTAGCCACATATTCAACTGACACCCACCAGGGCCACGGAGCCGGGCCCAGCCACCACTGACTACCACCGGACTAGTACGGCCCGGCACCGGGTGTCCCATAGCCCTGGGGTGGGCGAGTCAACTTTGGCGTCACGAACAGGATTTCGTGCCCGGTCACACCGGGTACTCTGCGCCTGAAGAATCGTGAAATAGCCTGTGTTTTACTGAGAAACGGCCGCCATTGAAGACACTGAGCGCGGGAAGAAGGGGGGCGTGAAAGAAGAAAGGGCGCGAAGAGAAGCCCCGCCCCCTTGTCCAAGAAAAGTGTGCGAAGCGGTGCCCGCCAGAGAAGGCGGAAGAAGAAGAAATGGCGACCGGATAAGCTGACCGGCTGGCAGAGAGAGTCTAAATGCCAGACCAGCAGATAAAGAAAATGTACCTTATCGCAAACGAAGTGATGCCGGTCGTGATGGGCTGGGCGCCAGCCTGGCGCCAGTTGCTAGTGCAGCCTCTGGCCCCGCCTCCGAGAAGGGAAAGGGAGCAGCCGAGTGGCATGGTCGAGCACCCGAGCAGTGTTCCAGGCAGCATTCCCCAGGTCGGCAGCATGGCGGAGGAGCTGCAGCAAGGTGCACCAGGGACCGGAAGAGTGGATCCCGAGCTGGACCTGCTGAGAGAAGAAGTGCGAGTCCTGGCCCGGAGGCTGAGTAGTGTGGAAGTGGAAGCGGACCGGCAGAAAGAAACGCCGAGGGTGCCGGAGGATCTGGAGCGGTGGATGGATGCCGCGGAGCGGAAGCAGGGTGAGCAACCAGAAACCCCGTCCAGTCCGGACCCAGGGCCCCGCTACGCGCCCCCGCTTAGCCCCTTCACTGACCCCCTGGCCAGCGGGCTGACGTGCCGGAGGCTGGTGGTAGAGTACCAGAGGGAGCGGGAACTCCGGGAGGAGAAACGGAGGGCCCGAGAAGCCGCTAATCTGGCCTCCAAAGAAGAGGTCAGGAAGGCCCTGAAGGGATCCGAGGGCCCAGTGCGACGGGGCCTAGTAGTGGACTTCAGACAAGCTGGTGGCTGGGGCTTCATAAGGGAGCCCGGTCTGGGCAAGGACGTGTTTGTAGCCCGAAGAGACATCGAGGAGCACCTGCCCAGAGGCCACCCAGGGCGCGATGCCAAGCCGGGTGATGTGGTGGAGTATACACGGCTGATGGGGGACCGTGGATGGTACGCGCTGCATGTACATATCCTGCGGGAAGAAGTGGCCCCAGAAGAGCCAGAGTGGCGCCGCACAGTGCAAGAGTGCAGCATCTCCCCTAGCAGCAGCACCACCTCAAGGCAGACCCAGGCCACAGAACTGAGCAGAGGTCCTGCGACAGCCACTCAGGAGACGCAGACCAGGATCTCCATGGCGTGTGTGATGCAGGGAGCCCGGCCAAAGCAGGGCCCTAGAGACCACAGCAACAGCCCCCTGCAGACAAGCAGCCCTCTGCAGCAGCGCCGTGCAACACCTGCAAGCAGTCCCACTCCAATCCAGGCTGCAGAACAGCGCAGAAGGTCAGGGACCAGCGCCCAGGGGACCCAGACGATGATATCGTCGGCGTACCTGCTGCCAGGAGCAATGCCGGAGTGGGACCCCCGCATCTACCCTCGTGATTAAAGATGAAGAGATGCTGAACTGTAAACAGCCCCTGTCTGCCCCTCATTCTTTTTGAAGAAGTCCCTTGTGTTCTGCCCCTCATTCTTTTCGAAGATGACACCCTTTCCTGCTGTACTGCCCCTCATGCTTTTTGAAGACGTCACCCCCCATGTTTATGTGTTACCGGGCCACTGAACTGGAATGTGGGCCCCGGTGAATGTGTATGTGTCTTATGTAACCAGGCCATTGGACTTAATGGCTGGTTGATGGTGTCGTTTTGTTGTTGAAAAAGGAAACGAACTGCCAGGCTACTGGACTTGTTGTAGCCGAAACTGTATATAGTTGCACCCGTTGTGCCCCCTACCAGAATTATGGGGGAAGTGCCCAAACCGTGCAATGAACTGGAAGTGCACACATAGTTTCTTTATAAGAAGTTTGCAACGTTTAAGTATTTGTGCCTCCCATAAAGGGAAGAAATGTTTTATTGTTTTATGTTGTTCATAACAAAAATGTTTTGCAGTTCTTCCACATGTTTTTGTTGTTTTTCAGCCCGAGGACGTGCTGGGATTTGCTGTGGGGGAGTGTGGCGCCCCTGAGGCTTCCGTCGCCACAGGTCATTGCACCCCATCCAGCGGTGTGATGCCCCATTCTGGGAGAGGAAGAGAGTGAACTCCGGTCCCCTGGTAAATCCACACTACACCCATTGTTAGGTACATACTGGGACCAGGGAAAGTGGCAGTTACCCCCCCATGCTGCATGCTGGGAGGGGCCGTAAGACCCATCCCTGCTCCTATAGGGTACAGCTTAGCAACTGGGGAGGTGGGAGGAGCCATCTGAGAACAGACACAGAGAGGAAGGTCAAGTTTAGTTAGTCTACCTCAGGGAGTGAGAGAGTGAGCATGTAGTTGGAGAAGAAGAACGAGAGAAAGGAGGGAGGAGGAGGCCTGCTGGAAGCAGGCAAGGAGGAGAAAAGAAAGAAAGAAAGAAAGAAAGAAGGAAAGAAAGCTCCAAGTCAGACAGGAGCAGAGGAACAGAAGGAGACGCTTCCTGGTGAAGATCCTGGGACCCAGAGGTCCAGGTGACACCACACAGAGACAGAAGGAGTCGCAGGGCCACGGGTAGTCCTAGAGGTACCACGAGCAGTCCTAGAGGTACCAAGGAGAGGTCCTAGAGGCGCCACGGGTAGTTGTAGGCTGCGGTGGCCTGTTCCACATTAACATTGGTGGAGGGATCAAGCTGCGACAGGGGACGGTCCCTAGAGACTGGAGGAGTGCAAAATCATCTCCAAACAGTAAAAACCGAGGCCCAGGGAAGGTTGTAGACTCCCAGGGCCAGAACCCATAGCAGACTTCCAGAAAAGGGGTAATCAGCCGACAGGTGACCCCCCAGCCTGGAGGCTGTAGTGGAGGCCAAGCCAGGTCCATCCTAACAAAGGCAAGGCTAAGGAAGACAGCAGAAGAAAGAGACACTAAGAGAAGGGTACCGGCTTTTACTCTCTGAATCACCCAGAAACGGCGGAGGTCCCTGACAGTGGTCCCAGCAGTCCAAGGGTCCCTACAGCTGTGACAAGAACTGTGAGTAAAGAACTTGAACTGCACCCTTGAAGTGGTCTCTGTTATTTCAGCTGCATAGACATTCACAAGCACCAACTGTGCCCCGGGCATTGCTCCACCTGTGGGGAGCAGTACCACCATTGCTGCCATAACATCATCCCGGTGGCCTCACACAGCAGCGGCGGCTTAATAGCCGCATACCACAGGTGGCGTCACGAACACAAACTCTATTCATCTAGCCACATATTCAACTGACACCCACCAGGGCCACGGAGCCGGGCCCAGCCACCACTGACTACCACCGGACTAGTCCGGCCCGGCACCGGGTGTCCCATAGCCCTGAGGTGGGCGAGTCAATATGTATGTGTAATGTGCAAGGACATTCTTTGCCAGGTTGTACCTGGAAGTCCTGGTCTTGTTTGCAGAGGCCTTTGCTTTCAGCATGCGTTGGCAGTAAGAAGAGGCAGCAAGTACCGTATGAGAGACAATTTGCCATGGAGTTAAGTATTAGTGGGGCTTTTTTTTACATCTTATGTTTTTGTGCTTTGAGGTCTCTCATTGAATTCACAAAAGATAAAACTATGTACTGAGAGGTGACTGAAGCCGCGACTCTATGACTGAAAGTCAGAGACTGCTGAGAGGAATACGGTAAAGCCAGGCAGCTTTGAAATGTTATTGTAGTGTGTCTCCAGGGAAGGGGGTACTCGGTCCCGGGCGGTTGCAAACGGGAATGTCACTTCAGCTGGCCGTTGCCCGGTCCCGCTGTCATGATGTATTTTACCTTCTCACTGTATTTGCTGTAATACTATGTCTTGGGATGTAAGTAACCATACCTTCCCCCCCATCTCCTGTGTCTCTGGGCCCATAATGCAATTATCTCTTGTCCACACAGCCAGGGGAACTTCTCATTGGTTCGTAAGCAGTGGATAACGCCAACTACACAAACCTGTAGACATCTCGGAGCCAACCTTCTAGAATCTTCTAGTGGGCCCAACCATTGCATAGACCCCTACCCTTGAGGGGCGGGCCCACGAGCTCAGACAATTCACTCCTGTTTCTAAATGCAGTTGGGAGCTGAGTTTTGAAGAGGAAGGGAGCGAGATCTGATTCTGCGGACAGATCTCGCCATCCAGTGGATTGTGTGGGATTTCTGGGACTCTGAAGAGGACTATTTCGTCGTGATCTGGCACTTTGGATTATCGGGAGGTGCCCCCGAATCTGTTTTATTTGGACTTGTCGTGTGCTGTTCCTGTATTCCTGTTAGTAAACCTGTTGGATCATCCTCGGCCTGTTGTCTCTCTTTGCTCTGATGTACACCCCGTCACAAACTGGTGGCAGCAGCGAGATCAGAGCAGAAGAAATGGAGGACAACGGCCAATCAACGTCTGAAACCAGAACCTCAGGATACAGGAACTGGACTGTGGTGAGCCTACAAACAAAGGCCCGTGAATTAGGTGTCGGCTACAAAGGACTCTCTAAGGAGCAACTAATTGAGGCATTGGAAAACGC
>NW_027444273.1:0-25930 GCF_048569485.1 Anomaloglossus baeobatrachus | reverse complement strand
AAAACCAAGGCCTGGTTCAAGAGGGAAAAAATCAAGGTGTTGCAGTGGCCTAGTCAGTCTCCTGACCTTAACCCAATTGAAAACTTGTGGAAGGAGCTCAAGATTAAAGTCCACATGAGACACTCAAAGAACCTAGATAACTTAGAGAAGATCTGCAAGGAGGAGTGGGCCAAGATAACTCCAGAGACCTGTGCCGGCCTGATCAGGTCTTATAAAAGACGATTATTAGCTGTAATTGCAAACAAGGGTTATTCCACAAAATATTAAACCTAGGGGTTGAATAATAATTGACCCACACTTTTATGTTGAAAATTTATTAAAATTTAACTGAGCAACATAACTTGTTGGTTTGTAAGATTTATGCATCTGTTAATAAATCCTGCTCTTGTTTGAAGTTTGCAGGCTCTAACTTATTTGCATCTTATCAAACCTGCTAAATCTGCAGGGGGTTGAAGACTACTTGTAGGCACTGCATATATATATATATATATATATATATATATATATATAATCCTTATGCTGACTGCTCACTTCTCTGACCTCTCAGCTCCTCGCCATCATCAATCTAGTCCTTATCTCATCTTCAGATCAGCAGCGGTGGCCCTGATATCCTCAGGACCTTGGTTGCAAGGCTAAGGCATCCAGAATTGCTAGTCCTGGAAGGGCTCTGTGCATGCACCTGCAAAGGTGGCAGCCAATGTCGTGATGCCATGGGTCACAACCTTTGCTGGTGCATGCGAAGATTCCTTCTGGACATAGAATACCTGGAAGCCACAGTCTAGCAACTGAGGCCCTGGGGATTTCAGCATCGTCAAAGCTGATCTGAAGTTCCACAATGATAGTTGGTTTTGATGATCAAACCTGAGGTTCAGTTTTCAAACCAAACACTAAATTTAAAAATCAAGGTTCGGGTTCGAGGATCAGATGCTGTACATGTGAACAAAACTCATGCGAACAACTCTGTGCTTCAGGTAGGCTTAGTGCTCAGCCCTGTGCGAGCCACTTGCAGTGTTTGAATGGCTCACACTGGGGGTAACAACATGTAGTGTGCAACAAAAAAAGTTTAATGTCCACCCACCCTGCCCCAGAAGTTTTCTGCTTATAGCTGGCTGGAAGTGGGCAGAGACTCAGTCAATCAGTGACTTGATCCGGCGTTTGGGTCAACCATGAGCCTATGTAGCAAGGCTCATTTGCTGCCTGTGAGCCACTCATCTCTAGTTTTGAGTAGCAGATGGGTCAGAGAGTTAACTATAAGGTTTGTTGTTTTTTTTCACATTTTGATGTCCTTTTAGGATTCAGAAAAATGGCAGCCAACATCCACCATTTTGCTAAATCCATGCACATGCATAATTTTTGAAAGATTCAAGTAGAATTCATCTCCACCCAAATGTATTTGCTCATCTTTACTGGAAAAGCAATTTGCAATGTCATTTTAATTAAACAAATAACACCAGAAAAACGAAACCCAAAAGCAATGTCAGAATTACACATTTTGCACTATTGCATTGTGCTTGAAGTTTTTTTCCTGCTTTTCAGCACAATATTTTATGAAATGAATGGTGTATTTGAAAACTACAATCTATCCAACAAAATTGAAATTCATGACTATGTAGGTGGAAAAATAAAAGTTATGGCTCTTGTAAGAAGGAGAAGAAAAATCTAATGTTGTCAAGAAATATTGCACTTCTATACCACTGGACACTCATCATTTGGTCAGTAATTAGTTCAGTTTATTGCCATTTAAAAGAAGGCATTTAGCAAGTTTTTGCCTTTTCATTTGAGAGCAGCATGATATCAGGGCAGAGACCCTAATTCCATTGATGTGTGACTTACTAGATTGCTTGTTATAGTTTTAATAAAAGCCACAAGAAGAAGCAGAACACGAAATGTGCATCGGGGACCCCCTACTAACCCCAGGTTGCTTGCATAGCTGTCCTTAATCTTATCTTAGATCTTTTCTCTGGGATTGATGTTTTCATTACCCCTGATTCATTTTCATGGTTCTCTGCTATTCTTCTTATACATTAGTGGTTCTTTCTTTGTTTGTATATTCAGCACATCTTTACATTAAAGACCCTGATGAATTATATGTGGCACATCAATTTTTTAATATGAATTTTTGTTTTTACTAGCATGCGTTTTTGCAGTTTTCTTCTCTTTATTAATTAGTGGTTTTATATAAGGTTGTGTAGGCCATCGCCATTTAGTGGACACTTGGGTGAATCAATTCTTTTTTACCCGTAAACCAACAAAGATTGATACACTGACTGTCTTTTTATGTGTGTATTTATTTTATATATCTATATATATATAGATAGATAGATATAGATATAGATATAGAGATATAGATATAGAGATATAGATATAGATATAGATATAGAGATATAGATATAGATATAGATAGATATAATATATAAATAAAATATATATAAATAAAAACAACTGGTCTATTGTAAGTGAACTCTTCTTTTACTCTAATTTTAAATATATTGAAATAAAAATATGTTTTATACATAATAATTTTATTCGGCTCTTATACTCATATCTCTTATAGGTTTCTTCATTCATGAGTAGAGCCACGATCTATTCCAGGCCTTTTATAGGTTTTCTTCTCTTCTTTTAATTTGAGAGCAGCATGATATCAGGGCAGATACCCTAACTCCAGTGGTGTCATTTACTAGGTTGCTTCTTATAGTTTCAAAAAAAGTAGTGCTTTATAAGCAGGAGATTATCACTAGAGGACTAGTTGTGTTGTGCCATGTAGTCCTCCTGCTGTGAGCAATCCCGTCCCCACCAATGATTGGCAGCATTCTGCTTATGCACAGTATACAAAGAAAGCTGCTAAGCAGTGATGTGGATGGGGTTACACTGAGCTAAGCATTAAAAGAACTGCTAAACCTGCAGCAGAGAAAACAGTGACTTTATCAAAACTACAGCAAGCAGCCCAGTAATTGACATAAGCCTGGAATCCAGTCTTTATCTCTATATCTTTCTGCTCTAAAGGCCCTGTCACACACAGAGATAAATCTCCGCAGATCTGTGGTTGCAGTGAAATCATGGACATATTGTTCCATTTGTACACGGCCACAAACCTGGCACTGATTGTCCACAATTTTACTGCAACCACAGATCTACCAAAGATTTATCTCTATGTGACACAACCTTTAGATTAAACAAAAAAACCTCGTAAGAGATTCTCTTTAATGCATCCACGATGTATCCAACAACAGTGATGGCCAAAAAACAAGTGAGTGAAATGGATTTTTAGCAGTCATCTATCCAGCCCCCCATAAAAATCCATAAACAGTATAAAGTGCAGTGGATGCGCGCTGCCGCAGATTTTGGGCTCATTGCAGTAAGGTCAATGGCGTCCTGTGTGGCCGTACTCTTTGATAAGACCATTAAGTCATTTATTTGTCCATTTATTGATTCATTCAGTCATACGAATCTAAGCAATTTGTAAGCTTTCATTTTGCAGTATGAAACCCCCAACTCTGCCCAGTGATCCATGAGTGTAATTTATCAATAAAACTATATGGCTCCTGTTTTATAAAATCTATGACATTCGCAGGTGGTTTTCTTCCAGAACCTGTCAGCTCTGGCTCTTGATTATATCACTGACAGACAATCTGGTGTGTAAATTCCAATAAATCATTCCCAACTCCCCGTACTGAGAACGGCATAGGATTTCATGGGACATGCTATACTGGAAATCACGCTCATGCTATTCTGATGTGTAATGGAAATTGCATAGCTGGAACTTAGATCAACAATACATTAGACACCCATAATACTGGAGTGATGTCATTGCTTTCAAAGGCTTATTGCATTTAGGAAACAAAAAAAGTGTTACCTAAAGCCAATGTATAGTGTTATGTCCATTGCAAACATATAGTCCGTGCCTTGTTCTTAGTGTTGCATTTAAAGGGGACATGTTACCAGATCGAGAGCAGCCAGATTTTACTATCTTTTTTTAATTTCCACTGCTTACCTGATTTTTTCTTCTTTAAATCCACCACATGGTTCCTGAGGTATGTTTTTTTTGTATTTGGTGGTAATCTTTATTGTCCTTGCAGGGGGTGTAGCACACACCATTCTCTATGGGAGCGTGCTTTTAGGCTGCTGTATTTTATTACCTTGTGAGCAACACCCCCTTTTTAAATCTATAAAAGTTAGCAGTAAATAAAAGGGCACCTATCTCAGGAACTCTATGGTGAAATAAAAGGGATTTCCACTACTGGACAACCCCTGCTTACACATTTCAGTGCCCTATATGAAAGGAAATTCAGTGATACTTATCTCCATAGTGAAGCCATTTCTGTGATGTCAGTGCTGCTGATCTAAGTGGGTTTGGTTACATTGCTGTGTAACATGAGTCACTGCAGCCAATCAGCAATGGATCTGATGGAATACTAAAGGGCTGCAGCCAATCAGCCACCTCTGATTGGTGGCAGCAGTCACATGAAATCTGGCTACATTTGACTAATTTTCTTCAAATATACTGTATACTTCACACAGTTCTCACTTTTGTGAATTCTAGTGAAAAAGTTTTCAGTTAGATACCAATCATCTATTGAAGCATTCCCTTTCTGTTGAGTAGAAAAACCCATAGAGACAAGTTGTACACTTTCTGAAAGCTTGATGGTTTAATGATATAGATTTTTTAGATCTTATAACACTGATGTGCTTATCCATGTAACAATGGCTACATAATTCAGGTTTTAAAATTAGCATTTTACAAGTCAAACTATAGAATGAAATAGGTTATGAATACTTTCTCTGCTCAGCTATCCTAGCTAATAGCTGCAGCTTATACAGAGCAGGATAAGATCTCAGCAGCAGGGAGGAGGGACACTGTGGAGCTGTCCATAAGTGGGCAGAGTCTACGCTTAAACCTTCGTAAATCATTCTTCTGTGTATTTTCACAGTAAGGGCATCAGCTTCATCAGGTTTAATAGATCTATTTTGTAATGCATGCAGTTTGTATTGTAAAAACTGGCAACAGAACCTGTTCAAACTGGGATCAGAATGTCTGTAACGCCTACCTGGATCCACAGACTCAGACAGGCTGTAATGGACAGGCTAGAGGGAAGCCACTCATCAAGCAGGATCCCTAGAACCCTGAAACCCTTTAACCCCTATATAGGGATTTGGAATTACACAGGGCCCAAGGTGATCACTGCCTGTGGCAAATTGCAGTCCGAGAGAGTAGTAGTCAGGCAGGGTTAAACCAGGAACTGCGGAACAGGGACAGTATCGACAGGCAAGGACGTAATTAGAAACAAGCAGAGGTCAAAATCAGAATGGGCAGCAAGGTACAAAAACATCAGGCAGGAGACGTAGTCATGAAACAAGTGATAATCAGCACAGAAAATTACAGAACAGGACAGAACAGGAACCAGAATTTTCAGATCTATCTCTGGCAGAGGTCAGCAGACAGAAGGGGCATTAAAAAAAATGTGGTGTCTTCCCATAGGCTGTAGCTGAATGATGGTACTTCAGCTGGGAAACACCCACCACCTATAGTCAGCGAGTGTCACTGCAGATCCCCAGGAAATGGAGACCAGTGGATGAGCGGAGCCTGCACCCACCGACGCCGCTGGCATTGACTCCTCTCCCATCACCAGCACTATCCGTGGCAGGAACACGGCATCGCATGGTGATAGAAGTAGAAGTCGATGGAGCGGACTGCAGTGGTGACGTAACAATGTCTTTTTGCAATATCTATTATGTGATCTCATGACGTCTGTTATTTGTTCTTGGTAATCTAGTGCAATCAATGTCTATTTTAAGGATTTTAATAGTTATGTATGAGGGGCACATATTTGATATGGGCAACACTATATTTTGCAGCACTGGGGTCTTGTGTTCATAGCCCACCAAGGACCTCTGCAAGGAGTTTGAATGTTCTCCTTGTGTTTGGGTGGGTTTCTTCCAGGGTCTCAAGTTCTCCAGATCCTCCCATACTTTAAAGACTGATAGGGAATTTAGATTGGATGCCCCATTGGAAATAGTGATGATGATGTCTGTAAAGCACTATGGCATTTAATGGTACTATGTAGAGTAAAATAAATAAATCTTACTGATATGAACACTTTTTATATCAAAATTCAGTGGAAATAAAAGACTGAAAGCCAAATGACAGCTGCTTCATTCTCAACACTTAGGCGGGCTTTGCACACTACGACATCGCAGATGCGATGTCGGTGGGGTCAAATTGAAAGTGACGCACATCCGGCATCGCATGCGACATCGTAGTGTGTAAAGCCTAGATGATACGATTAACGAGCGCAAAATCGTCGTAATCGTATCATCGGTGCAGCGTCGGCGTAATAATAATAATAATAATAATAATTTTATTCATTTATATAGCGCTATTAATTCCATAGCACTTTACATACATTGGCAACACTGTCCCCATTGGGGCTCACAATCTAGAGTCCCTATCTGTATGTCTTTGGAATGTGGGAGGAAACCGGAGTACCCGGAGGAAACCCACGCAAACACGGGGAGAACATACAAACTCCTTGCAGATGGTGTCCTTGGTGGGATTTGAACCCAGGACCCCAGCGCTGCAAGACTGCAGTGCTAGCCACTGAGCCACCGTGCCGCCATTACGCTGACGCGACGGTCCGATGTTGTTCCTCGTTCCTGCGGCAGCACACATCGCTGTGTGTGAAGTCGTAGGAGTGAGGAACATCTCCTACCAGCGTCACCGCGGCTTCCGTAGGATATGCGGAAGGAAGGAGGTGGGCGGGATGTTTACATCCTGCTCATCTCCGCCCCTCCGCCGCTATTGGCCGCCTGCCGTGTCACGTCGCTATGACGCCGCATGACCCGCCCCCTTAGGAAGTAGGCGGGTCGCCAGCCAGAGCGACGGTTGCAGGGCAGGTGAGTGCATGTGAAGCTGACGTAGCGATAATTTTCGCTACGCCAGCTATCACACGATATCGTACCTGCGACGGGGGCGGGGACTATCGCGTGCGACATCGCAGCATCGGCTTGCGATGTCGCAACGTGCAAAGCCCGCCTTAGGCTAGGTGTCTATGGGACCTTGTAGCCATGGATTTTGCCGCGAAAACCTGCAGATTTATTTTCCAGTTAAATCCGCAGGTTTTATCAAGTATAGACACTCCCCATTATACCCTATTCGACATGGGGAGTGCTGTGTCCATTGTGCGGTATGTGCGGCTGCGGAATATGCTACGGATGTCCCGCAGCCGTACGTAACTGTGTCAGTTACCATGCGGAAATACCTGCAGAATTCCCGCCCCTCCACTATGGAGATAGAGGCCGGGACTTCCGCAGGTAAGTCGCATGAATATCTGCAGGTTTTCTGCATATATTTCGCTGGAATCCTGCAGCTATGGATAACTGCAGATTTTGGGGAGCTGCTGTGGGAAACCTGCGGACATACCTGTAGATATATCCGCAGGTACAAGGTCCCGTGGGCACATAGCCTTAGTGTTTATATTAATCATGTGAGGAGAATATGGAAGATACTTTATCTTTGTAAATTGTATATGCAACAGTAGGTACTTATTAGGCTAAATCAGTTCACCCATGATGACCACATGGCTGTGAAGATCTTGGTGAGAGAGGGCCTGGTATTGAACGGTTTACCATTATCAACACTCTAGAGCTGGTAAGATCTTGATTATTCATTTTTTCAAATCTTGAAGTCCAATTAAATGTATTAACTGAACATGTTAATTTCTAAGCTTGAATTAATTCCTATAAAATTAAGTATTAAAAAATGCACATCATATATTATTCCGCATTATTATTTTGAATTTGAAGTCGAATCAACCCAATATTGACTCAAACTCCATCTGAAAAATTTTTGTCACTCCATAATTCCACATTCCCGGCCATTACACTGTTATAGCCAATTATTTGCGACTGCCACTAGAAGAGGCCCTCACTGAAAATAGATTTATGAGCTCCCATTGAGGGGAATCCTGAATGTAGATATCAAAGTACAGGTAATTTTTGCGAGTGGTGGCTATATACAATCAGAATTGCTGAGTGTACTTATCAAGAAAAGACCTCTCCTAAACAAATGTTTTGTAAAAAAAAAATCGGTAATTGAAGACAGATTGGTATTAAGAAAACTATTTCATAAATGACCCAATGCAGACTTATGAATGGTGTTAGCATATGGCTTCCAGCATCTCATACATAGCCCTGGAGGTGTATATTCACTATTCAATACTATGTTTTCCTCCGCTGGTAATAAAGACATGAATCCAAGCGATGTTAGGATTGGCGGACATTCAAATTTGGAAAATCATGGGGAAAGATGAGGGGACCCATTAAAATTTGTTTCGGCGGGTTCAGCTAGACTTTAGGTAAAGTTTTGTTTGGGACCCGAACTTGACCTGACACTCATTAGTAGTCACTTATTGGGCAGTTGTGTCTCCGTCCACTAACTGGCAGCCATAAAGTTCTTCCGAGAAGTGAGGGTGGGTTTTTTTCTACACACTACATCTGATAATGCTGTTGTTACCCCAGTCCAAGGCATTCACAGACTGCAAGTGGCTCACATTCAGCCAAGCATCAAGCATACCTGAGCACAGCGATGTTCACTCAAGTAAAGCACCCAGACTCTGAATTCAAACACTGATTTTGTTGTAAAAATCATGTTTGGTATGAACACCGAATTTTATTGTTCAAGTTCACTCAGCTCTAATCACCAAAGTTTTACCAGAAAATTTGATTTATTGTGAAGTTTCCTATCCAAATTACATGTTTTTAAATATAGGATGTTAAAAAAAATGAATACACACCTCACTGCTCACAGTCGCACAGTCCCTGCAGACTTCATATTCCTTAAAGAAACAAAGACGAGATTTTGCCGTGCGACCGTGGAAGAATCCAGACAAGATGATAAGATGGTGATTCTTATTATCGACACATTTCTCAGAGCAATTTCTCATTCTTCAGGACAAAAAATTTTGTCCTGAAGGAGGATAAATTGCTCTCAGAAACGCATCGACAATAACGATCAACATCTTATCATCTTACCTGGATTTTTCCACGTTCACGAGGCAAAATCCCGTCTTTGTTTCTTTAAAGAATACTACTACCCTCAGGGATTCTGCAGCAGCCATTTTGCCTTCTCAGTAGTTGTGGTTTTCACAACTACCCCAGATGAGCATGTTTTTGTCTTTCCACATTATCCACTATCCCCAGATAAGATGCTATTTGTGCTACTTTTTCTTTCCAGTTTATTACCCTTCCCAGCAGACCGCCACTCGGTCTTTTGCGCTTTTTCTCTTCAACCTCTTCACACCCGGTCTTGGCTTCTAAGGCAAACAGGCCACAGATGAATCTTTCACAATGTGCAACTTGATGGCACAGCACTCAGGGACCTTAGAGGCTTGGATGCAAGAAGTCCTGGCCTACAGTGATGAAGCTAAAGATTTTGCACATGGCATAGGAAGGGGAGAAGAACAGGCGCGGAGATCTAGATGGCCGGCAGTGGAAGTGACTGCTAAGCAAGCAGTTAGGTGGGTATTTTTTATAATTTTTCCCTATATGGTTCAGTATAAGAGTGGATGCATCTGGTTGCTATTTTGTTAAACTCGCATAGAGCAAGTTACAAAAAATCACATTCTGCATATGAAATTTTGTGAGGTTCAAGGAGAATTCAATTCCACTAAATTAGCCCATCTCTATTGAATCGAATTGCTAATATTAAAAAAATATATTCAGGAGTGTCTCTTATATAAAAATAATCTAATTAGAGCCAGAAAAAAATTCTGGGTCCTAATATTGCTCTTTTCCAGGTCTGAATGCCTTATTTCTTTAAAACTACTTTATAAATGTTATTTTTGGTATTGTTTGGTTTAAGTAGTAGCAATTGAAGTGTGTAAGATATAATCATGAGCCGGAGCCAATATTCCTGCCATATGATAAATAAGCGTATGTGATTGATGTAGCCATTATTCCTGTCCATCACATGGCCATATCTAAACATTTCAACTTTGCAAGTTGCTTTTCTGTGTTTATAATAAGACTTTTATTACATTACAGAAAAATCACGCAGCCGTATGAATGTTAATTGGCAGTATATTCTTTAAAGACATGGTTTCTCTAATAGCGGAGTCTTAAGTGGTACATTCCGAAAGCTTAATGCAGGACAATTTAGGCCAAGATCAACACTTGTAGAATTTCTTTTGGTTTCACAGAAGTATGGGCCAAATTAGAAAAATGTCCAATTTGAGGATACATGAAAATTCACTGGAAGGTAAAATAACTGAATGTTTGACTGAAACAGAGCGTAAAGAAGGTTGTAACATTCATTTACATTCCTGTGAACCTGAACAATACTCTTCAAGTCTCTAGAGATATATTTCATATTCTGGCCCCAGGAGTTATCTAAGTGTTACAATAATACTGAATGCATAATTATTTTTTTTACTGTGACCCTATAGCTCTTACCTTTTACCTTTAAAATTTATACTGCGCTTGTGTCATATAAGCCAAGTATTAATTCTATGTAGTTCGTAAAAGCTTTCACTGATTTAAACAATTTTTTTTTCAATGATTCATAGTAAATGTCTTTGTCATATAAATGTGTTCACATTTTCCTTTTTTACAAAAGAAACACAATTTCAAAATGTTATATCATATTTCAAGAGATTTCAAGATATTTGATACTTTACTTTTGTTATTATTCTGTATTAGTAGGGACTTAACGATTGAGGCTGTAGAGAGTGTGACTATGACCATGTCAGTGGGGCGACCACCAATGTCAGAGCTAGAGTTGAGCGCGGTTCGTGGTTCGTGGTTCTCCAGTTCGCGGCTCGAGTGATTTTGGGGCATGTTCTAGATCGAACTAGAACTCGAGCTTTTTGCAAAAGCTCGGTAGTTCTAGAAACGTTCGAGAACGGTTCTAGCAGCCAAAAAACAGCTAAATCATAGCTTGGTTTCTGCTGTAATAGTGTAAGTCACTCTGTGAATCAAACTATTATCACATTTCAGTGTATAGTGTGCGTGAACAGCGCCTTCAGATCACTGCTGTTTCTATAATGGCGATCGCCATTTTTTTTTTTTTTTTTCTTGTCTTCCTTCCCTAAGTGCGCGCGTCTTGTGGGGCGGGCCAGCATGTCAGCCAATCCCAGACACACACACAGCTAAGTGGACTTTGAGCCAGAGAAGCAACGGCATGTGTGATAGGATCTGCATGTCACATGTCCCTGCATTATAAAACCGGACATTTTCTTCACGGACGCCATTATCTGCCTTCTGCGTCTTTGGTGTCAGACATCACTGTCGCAGCTCCGTCTTCCTGAGTCCTATAGCCGATACAGCTGTATGCGCTGCATACACAGCGTTAGACAGCTTAGGGAGAGCACTTTATAGCAGTCCTTTTAAGGGCTCCAACCGGCAGGGTCAGAGAGCCATAGGTGACAGGTCCTGCAAACAGCAACAGCGTCTGTGTAGCCCAGGTCAGGGATTTCCTACCTGCATTTCACCATTAGGAGGGAATAGAAAGGCAGTCTTCCATTCCTCTACCCAGAGCACCACAATCCTGCCACTGTACCCTCTTGTCCTCTGCACACTCCAACTGATAACTAAGCCATTATACTAGCAAACACTCAGTGTACCTAGTGGCATCCTATACGTGGCTATTGGACTTTGCTATAGTCCCACTAGTGCAAAGACATTTGCAGAGCGCGTCTGCCTGCGTTGCACACTACAACTCATTCTAACCAAGCCATTATACTAGCAAACACTCAGTGTACCTAGTGGCATCCTATACGTGGCTATTGGACTTTGCTATAGTCCCACTAGTGCAAAGACATTTGCAGAGCGCGTCTGCCTGCGTTGCACACTACAACTCATTCTAACCAAGCCATTATACTAGCAAACACTCAGTGTACCTAGTGGCATCCTATACGTGGCTATTGGACTTTGCTATAGTCCCACTAGTGCAAAGACATTTGCAGAGCGCGTCTGCCTGCGTTGCACACTACAACTCATTCTAACCAAGCCATTATACTAGCAAACACTCAGTGTACCTAGTGGCATCCTATACGTGGCTATTGGACTTTGCTATAGTCCCACTAGTGCAAAGACATTTGCAGAGCGCGTCTGCCTGCGTTGCACACTACAACTCATTCTAACCAAGCCATTATACTAGCAAACACTCAGTGTACCTAGTGGCATCCTATACGTGGCTATTGGACTTTGCTATAGTCCCACTAGTGCAAAGACATTTGCAGAGCGCGTCTGCCTGCGTTGCACACTACAACTCATTCTAACCAAGCCATTATACTAGCAAACACTCAGTGTACCTAGTGGCATCCTATACGTGGCTATTGGACTTTGCTATAGTCCCACTAGTGCAAAGACATTTGCAGAGCGCGTCTGCCTGCGTTGCACAGTACAACTCATTCTAACCAAGCCATTATACTAGCAAACACTCAGTGTACCTAGTGGCATCCTATACGTGGCTATTGGACTTTGCTATAGTCCCACTAGTGCAAAGACATTTGCAGAGCGCGTCTGCCTGCGTTGCACACTACAACTCATTCTAACCAAGCCATTATACTAGCAAACACTCAGTGTACCTAGTGGCATCCTATACGTGGCTATTGGACTTTGCTATAGTCCCACTAGTGCAAAGACATTTGCAGAGCGCGTCTGCCTGCGTTGCACACTACAACTCATTCTAACCAAGCCATTATACTAGCAAACACTCAGTGTACCTAGTGGCATCCTATACGTGGCTATTGGACTTTGCTATAGTCCCACTAGTGCAAAGACATTTGCAGAGCGCGTCTGCCTGCGTTGCACACTACAACTCATTCTAACCAAGCCATTATACTAGCAAACACTCAGTGTACCTAGTGGCATCCTATACGTGGCTATTGGACTTTGCTATAGTCCCACTAGTGCAAAGACATTTGCAGAGCGCGTCTGCCTGCGTTGCACACTACAACTCATTCTAACCAAGCCATTATACTAGCAAACACTCAGTGTACCTAGTGGCATCCTATACGTGGCTATTGGACTTTGCTATAGTCCCACTAGTGCAAAGACATTTGCAGAGCGCGTCTGCCTGCGTTGCACACTACAACTCATTCTAACCAAGCCATTATACTAGCAAACACTCAGTGTACCTAGTGGCATCCTATACGTGGCTATTGGACTTTGCTATAGTCCCACTAGTGCAAAGACATTTGCAGAGCGCGTCTGCCTGCGTTGCACACTACAACTCATTCTAACCAAGCCATTATACTAGCAAACACTCAGTGTACCTAGTGGCATCCTATACGTGGCTATTGGACTTTGCTATAGTCCCACTAGTGCAAAGACATTTGCAGAGCGCGTCTGCCTGCGTTGCACACTACAACTCATTCTAACCAAGCCATTATACTAGCAAACACTCAGTGTACCTAGTGGCATCCTATACGTGGCTATTGGACTTTGCTATAGTCCCACTAGTGCAAAGACATTTGCAGAGCGCGTCTGCCTGCGTTGCACAGCTACAACTCATTCTAACCAAGCCATTATACTAGCAAACACTCAGTGTACCTAGTGGCATCCTATACGTGGCTATTGGACTTTGCTATAGTCCCACTAGTGCAAAGACATTTGCAGAGCGCGTCTGCCTGCGTTGCACACTACAACTCATTCTAACCAAGCCATTATACTAGCAAACACTCAGTGTACCTAGTGGCATCCTATACGTGGCTATTGGACTTTGCTATAGTCCCACTAGTGCAAAGACATTTGCAGAGCGCGTCTGCCTGCGTTGCACACTACAACTCATTCTAACCAAGCCATTATACTAGCAAACACTCAGTGTACCTAGTGGCATCCTATACGTGGCTATTGGACTTTGCTATAGTCCCACTAGTGCAAAGACATTTGCAGAGCGCGTCTGCCTGCGTTGCACACTACAACTCATTCTAACCAAGCCATTATACTAGCAAACACTCAGTGTACCTAGTGGCATCCTATACGTGGCTATTGGACTTTGCTATAGTCCCACTAGTGCAAAGACATTTGCAGAGCGCGTCTGCCTGCGTTGCACACTACAACTCATTCTAACCAAGCCATTATACTAGCAAACACTCAGTGTACCTAGTGGCATCCTATACGTGGCTATTGGACTTTGCTATAGTCCCACTAGTGCAAAGACATTTGCAGAGCGCGTCTGCCTGCGTTGCACACTACAACTCATTCTAACCAAGCCATTATACTAGCAAACACTCAGTGTACCTAGTGGCATCCTATACGTGGCTATTGGACTTTGCTATAGTCCCACTAGTGCAAAGACATTTGCAGAGCGCGTCTGCCTGCGTTGCACACTACAACTCATTCTAACCAAGCCATTATACTAGCAAACACTCAGTGTACCTAGTGGCATCCTATACGTGGCTATTGGACTTTGCTATAGTCCCACTAGTGCAAAGACATTTGCAGAGCGCGTCTGCCTGCGTTGCACACTACAACTCATTCTAACCAAGCCATTATACTAGCAAACACTCAGTGTACCTAGTGGCATCCTATACGTGGCTATTGGACTTTGCTATAGTCCCACTAGTGCAAAGACATTTGCAGAGCGCGTCTGCCTGCGTTGCACACTACAACTCATTCTAACCAAGCCATTATACTAGCAAACACTCAGTGTACCTAGTGGCATCCTATACGTGGCTATTGGACTTTGCTATAGTCCCACTAGTGCAAAGACATTTGCAGAGCGCGTCTGCCTGCGTTGCACACTACAACTCATTCTAACCAAGCCATTATACTAGCAAACACTCAGTGTACCTAGTGGCATCCTATACGTGGCTATTGGACTTTGCTATAGTCCCACTAGTGCAAAGACATTTGCAGAGCGCGTCTGCCTGCGTTGCACACTACAACTCATTCTAACCAAGCCATTATACTAGCAAACACTCAGTGTACCTAGTGGCATCCTATACGTGGCTATTGGACTTTGCTATAGTCCCACTAGTGCAAAGACATTTGCAGAGCGCGTCTGCCTGCGTTGCACACTACAACTCATTCTAACCAAGCCATTATACTAGCAAACACTCAGTGTACCTAGTGGCATCCTATACGTGGCTATTGGACTTTGCTATAGTCCCACTAGTGCAAAGACATTTGCAGAGCGCGTCTGCCTGCGTTGCACACTACAACTCATTCTAACCAAGCCATTATACTAGCAAACACTCAGTGTACCTAGTGGCATCCTATACGTGGCTATTGGACTTTGCTATAGTCCCACTAGTGCAAAGACATTTGCAGAGCGCGTCTGCCTGCGTTGCACACTACAACTCATTCTAACCAAGCCATTATACTAGCAAACACTCAGTGTACCTAGTGGCATCCTATACGTGGCTATTGGACTTTGCTATAGTCCCACTAGTGCAAAGACATTTGCAGAGCGCGTCTGCCTGCGTTGCACACTACAACTCATTCTAACCAAGCCATTATACTAGCAAACACTCAGTGTACCTAGTGGCATCCTATACGTGGCTATTGGACTTTGCTATAGTCCCACTAGTGCAAAGACATTTGCAGAGCGCGTCTGCCTGCGTTGCACACTACAACTCATTCTAACCAAGCCATTATACTAGCAAACACTCAGTGTACCTAGTGGCATCCTATACGTGGCTATTGGACTTTGCTATAGTCCCACTAGTGCAAAGACATTTGCAGAGCGCGTCTGCCTGCGTTGCACACTACAACTCATTCTAACCAAGCCATTATACTAGCAAACACTCAGTGTACCTAGTGGCATCCTATACGTGGCTATTGGACTTTGCTATAGTCCCACTAGTGCAAAGACATTTGCAGAGCGCGTCTGCCTGCGTTGCACACTACAACTCATTCTAACCAAGCCATTATACTAGCAAACACTCAGTGTACCTAGTGGCATCCTATACGTGGCTATTGGACTTTGCTATAGTCCCACTAGTGCAAAGACATTTGCAGAGCGCGTCTGCCTGCGTTGCACACTACAACTCATTCTAACCAAGCCATTATACTAGCAAACACTCAGTGTACCTAGTGGCATCCTATACGTGGCTATTGGACTTTGCTATAGTCCCACTAGTGCAAAGACATTTGCAGAGCGCGTCTGCCTGCGTTGCACACTACAACTCATTCTAACCAAGCCATTATACTAGCAAACACTCAGTGTACCTAGTGGCATCCTATACGTGGCTATTGGACTTTGCTATAGTCCCACTAGTGCAAAGACATTTGCAGAGCGCGTCTGCCTGCGTTGCACACTACAACTCATTCTAACCAAGCCATTATACTAGCAAACACTCAGTGTACCTAGTGGCATCCTATACGTGGCTATTGGACTTTGCTATAGTCCCACTAGTGCAAAGACATTTGCAGCACGTCTGCCTGCGTTGCACACTCCAACTAATTATAACTAAGTTGCATTGTCAGGGATATTTATTCTTTATTATTCTGCTGTTAATAAAGCTAGACCACCACTGCAATCTTCACCACCTCTCAATTTTTACTACCACATTTTCAGTCCACAATCTTGTCGCAATCAACATGAGTGGCAAAATGACAGATGCTGGTGGAAAGGGGAAGAGGCGTGGTGGAAAAGGCAAAAAAGGTTTTGTCCGTGGGGAAGGTGGCAAAGCTCCATTATCATCTGCTGAAGATAGACCATCTACCAGCAAAAGTAAGATGTCTACTACTTACCGTGGACAATCCGATGTGCTCCCTTTGTTACGGACACGAACAACAGGAACAAAGGTAGATGATGGGCAAAAAAGGAAAATGCTTGAATGGATCTCAAGTGGTCCAACAAGTGCCCTCTCTGCCACTTCAAGTACCGCATCCAAAAAACACCAGTCCTCTGAGTTGTCATCCCAATCAAACTTGCTTTCTCCCAGCTCTGAAGTCTCCATCAGCCCTGCACAGTATGGTGGAACTGAGATGGCTGAGTCTGCAGAGCTGTTCAGTCACACTATAGCCTGGGAATCAGAGGTCTGCTCCCAAGCTACAGTGAGTACAGAACAGGAAATGGTCTGCAGTGATGCCCAGAACCTTTGTGACTCAGATTCAGGCCGTGAGGACCAAGTTTCTGAGCATAATGTTGACCCTTTGTCACAAACTGTAACACCTGTGGTTATAGACAATGAGGAACATACTGATGAAGATGAGACGCAGATACCCGATTGGGATGACAACTTAAATATTCCGTCAGGGCAAGAAGAGGCTCGGTCTGAGGGGGAGGGGAGTGCAAACACAACAATTGATGATGACGTTCTAGATCCCACCTACTGTCAACCCCCAGTCAGGCACTCGAGGAGGTCAACAGAGGCGGTGGAGGAGGATGCAACCGACGACGAAGTTACCTTGCGCCTTCCTGGACAGAGTCGGAGCACTGGTAGCACGTCTACAACTGCATCCTCAGCCACCACTCTGCCTATGAGCATTATTCGGGGTGGATCAACAGGTCGCATGGCCTCTAAGCCTTGCCTAGCCTGGTCCTTTTTTCACATCGAAAAAGATCGCCCAACTCATGTGATATGTAACATTTGTCATGATTCTGTTAGTAGAGGTCAAAACCTCAGCAGTTTGACAACTTCTTCCATGAATCGTCACATGACTAAATATCATAAGTCCCGGTGGGAAGCTCACCGTGCTGCAATGCGGCCTAGTGGAGCGAACCATCCACCGCCCGCCCCTTCCACTGCATCCGCGCGCTCTTCATCTTCTAGGACTGTGGGGACAGCTGCCACACCTGTTTTTCCACGCAAAACTTCCACCACTGTAACCGCAACAGGCAGTTTGCTTGTAAGGTCGTCAGTTGGTTTGGAAGGGGAAACAAGTGAGTGTGTACAGCTCTCTCAGACATCGATAGCACCAACGTTGGATGAAGGCAACATCATGTCTCCGCCTGCACTTTCCTCACAAACCTGCATTTTTCAAGGGACACCCTACTCAACACCGTCTACACACAGCAGCCAGATCTCTGTCCCTCAGATGTGGTCAAATAAAAGGCCACTTCCTCCGACCCATGACAAAGCTAAGAGGTTGACTCTATCCCTCTGTAAGCTGTTGGCTACCGAAATGCTGCCTTTCCGCCTAGTGGACACACAGGATTTTAGAGACCTTATGTCTGTCGCTGTGCCCCAGTACCAGATGCCTAGTCGCCACTACTTCTCTAAGAAAGGTGTGCCCGCGCTACACCAGCATGTCGCACACAACATCACCGCTTCCTTGAGAAACTCTGTGTGTGAACGGGTGCATTTCACCACCGATACTTGGACCAGTAAGCATGGACAGGGACGTTACATGTCGCTGACTGGGCACTGGGTAACTATGGTGATAGATGGTGAAGGGTCTGCTGCACAAGTCTTGCCGTCCCCACGACTTGTGTGTCAATCCTCTGTCTGTCCAAGTTCCGCCACTGCTTCTGCATCCTCCACCTCATCTGGGTCCTCCACCTCCGCCCCAAGCCTGCCTGGTCAGGCCACCAGCGTTCTCACTGCGCAGAAGGAATCACGCACCCCTCATTACTATGCTGGCAGCAGAGCGCAACGGCATCAGGCGGTCTTTAGCTTGACATGTCTTGGTAATAAGAGTCACACAGCTGAGGAGTTGTGGTCAGCTTTGCGGTCCGAGTTTAATAAATGGTTGTCTCCACTCAAACTGCAGCCTGGTAAGGCCGTGTGCGACAATGCTGCAAACCTGGGTGCGGCACTTCGCCTGGGCAAGGTGACACACGTACCTTGTATGGCTCACGTGTTGAACCTTGTCGTGCAGCAATTTTTAACACACTATCCCGGCCTAGATGGCCTTCTGAACAGGGCACGAAAACTGTCAGCTCACTTCCGCCGTTCAAGCGCCGCAGCAGAGCGACTTGCATCGCTCCAGAAGTCTTTCGGCCTGCCGGTTCATCGCCTGAAATGCGATGTGGCGACACGCTGGAATTCAACTCTCCACATGTTACAGCGACTGTGGCAGCACCGCAGAGCCCTGGTGCAATACGTCATGACGTATAGCCTGGGCCAACGAGATGCAGAGGTGGGGCAGATCACCCTGATGGAGTGGTCTCAGATCAAGGACCTATGCACCCTTCTGCACAGTTTCGACATGGCGACGAATATGTTTAGCTCTGACAATGCCATTATCAGCATGACGATTCCAGTCATTTACATGCTGGAGCACACGCTAAACACTATTCGGAGTCAGGGGGTGGGACAACATGAAGGGGAGGAACTACAGGAGGATTCATATGCGCAAGGGACAACAACATCACGAAGGTCCAGACGTTCATCATCACCAACGCAGCAGGCATGGGACCATGGGGGACAGGGATCGACAAGGGCGCATAGTAGCAGGCGAAATGTTGAGCAAGGTGCAGGAGAACATGAAGAAATGGAGGACGAACTGTCCATGGACATGGAAGACTCAGCGGATGAGGGAGACCTTGGTCAAATTTCAGTTGAAAGAGGTTGGGGTCAGATGTCAGAGGAAGAAAGAACGGGTAGCACCTCTATGCCACAAACACAGCATGGACTTGGTCCGCATGGCTGCGCAAGACACATGAGTGCCTTTTTGTTGCACTACCTCCAACATGACAGTCGTATTGTCAAAATTAGAAGTGATGATGACTACTGGATTGCCACACTATTAGATCCCCGGTACAAGTCCAAATTTTGTGACATAATTCCAGCCATAGAAAGGGACGCACGTATGCAGGAGTATCAGCAGAAGCTGTTACTAGATCTTAGCTCGGCTTTTCCACCAAACAACCGTGCAGGTGCAGGGAGTGAATCTCCCAGTTGTAACTTGACAAACATGGGACGGTCTCGTCATCTTCAACAGTCTACCCGTACCAGTAGGACCTTTTCTGGTGCCGGTAACAGCAATTTTATGGAATCTTTTCATAATTTTTTTAGACCCTCTTTTGCAAGGCCACCAGAGACAACAAGTCTGACACATAGTCAACGGCTGGAGAGGATGATACAGGAGTATCTCCAAATGAACATCGATGCCATGACTGTGCAACTGGAGCCTTGCTCCTTTTGGGCTTCAAACCTACAAAAATGGCCAGAGCTCGCAACTTACGCCTTGGAGATTTTGTCGTGTCCAGCTGCCAGCGTTGTCTCTGAACGTGTATTCAGTGCTGCTGGGTGTGTGCTGACAGATAAGCGCACGCGTCTGTCCAGTGACAATGTGGACAGACTGACGTTCATCAAAATGAACAAGTCATGGATCCAGAAGGAATTTACTACCCCTGTGTCATCCTGGGGAGAGTAAATGCTTGTGGATTTGGAATGTGCTTGATGCAAATCAAAACATCCTGTTTGCAACTAGGGCCCAAGTGCTGCCACTGATGGGGTGGGTGTCTGTGTGGCCCAATTTTTGGAAAAAAGGGAGACTCCGCTTGGAGTAACCCTTGCTTGCTGTGTTTTTAAAAGAAGCCAAGATGAACAGAGCTGGGATCAGGAAAGACTTTGCTACCTACCCCGGTGTCATCCTGTGGACGGCTAAGAATAGCGTATTTTTGAATGTGCTTGATGCAAATCAAAACATCCTGTTTGCAACTAGGGCCCAAGTGCTGCCACTGATGGGGTGGGTGTCTGTGTGGCCCAATTTTTGGAAAAAAGGGAGACTCCGCTTGGAGTAACCCTTGCTTGCTGTGTTTTTAAAAGAAGCCAAGATGAACAGAGCTGGGATCAGGAAAGACTTTGCTACCTACCCCGGTGTCATCCTGTGGACGGCTAAGAATAGCGTATTTTTGAATGTGCTTGATGCAAATCAAAACATCCTGTTTGCAACTAGGGCCCAAGTGCTGCCACTGATGTGGTGGGTGTCTGTGTGGCCCAATTTTTGGAAAAAAGGGGAGACTCCGCTTGGAGTAACCCTTGCTTACATTGTTTTTAAAAGAAGCCAAGATGAACAAGTCATGGGTCAGCAAAGACTTTGCTACCTACCCCGGTGTCATCCTGGGGACGGCTAAGAATAGCGTATTTTTGAATGTGCTTGATGCAAATCAAAACATCCTGTTTGCAACTAGGGCCCAAGTGCTGCCACTGATGTGGTGGGTGTCTGTGTGGCCCAATTTTTGGAAAAAAGGGAGACTCCGCTTGGAGTAACCCTTGCTTGCTGTGTTTTTAAAAGAAGCCAAGATGAACAGAGCTGGGATCAGGAAAGACTTTGCTACCTACCCCGGTGTCATCCTGGGGACGGATAAGAATGGCGTATTTTTGAATGTGCTTGATGCAAATCTAGCTGTGAAGTGTACAACTGGGGCACAACTGCTGCCACTGAATGGGTGGGTGTGTGTGGGGCCCAATTTTTGGAAAAAAGGGGAGACTCCGCTTGGAGTAACCCTTGCTTACATTGTTTTTAAAAGAAGCCAAGATGAACAAGTCATGGGTCAGCAAAGACTTTGCTACCTACCCCAGTGTCATCCTGGGGACGGCTAAGAATAGCGTATTTTTGAATGTGCTTGATGCAAATCAAAACATCCTGTTTGCAACTAGGGCCCAAGTGCTGCCACTGATGGGGTGGGTGTCTGTGTGGCCCAATTTTTGGAAAAAAGGGAGACTCCGCTTGGAGTAACCCTTGCTTGCTGTGTTTTTAAAAGAAGCCAAGATGAACAGAGCTGGGATCAGGAAAGACTTTGCTACCTACCCCGGTGTCATCCTGTGGACGGCTAAGAATAGCGTATTTTTGAATGTGCTTGATGCAAATCAAAACATCCTGTTTGCAACTAGGGCCCAAGTGCTGCCACTGATGGGGTGGGTGTCTGTGTGGCCCAATTTTTGGAAAAAAGGGAGACTCCGCTTGGAGTAACCCTTGCTTGCTGTGTTTTTAAAAGAAGCCAAGATGAACAGAGCTGGGATCAGGAAAGACTTTGCTACCTACCCCGGTGTCATCCTGTGGACGGCTAAGAATAGCGTATTTTTGAATGTGCTTGATGCAAATCAAAACATCCTGTTTGCAACTAGGGCCCAAGTGCTGCCACTGATGGGGTGGGTGTCTGTGTGGCCCAATTTTTGGAAAAAAGGGAGACTCCGCTTGGAGTAACCCTTGCTTGCTGTGTTTTTAAAAGAAGCCAAGATGAACAGAGCTGGGATCAGGAAAGACTTTGCTACCTACCCCGGTGTCATCCTGGGGACGGTTAAGAATAGCGTATTTTTGAATGTGCTTGATGCAAATCTAGCTGTGAAGTGTACAACTGGGGCCCAAGTGCTGCCACTGAAGGGGTGGGTGTGTGTGGGGCCCAATTTTTGGAAAAAAGGGAGACTCCGCTTGGAGTAACCCTTGCTTGCTGTGTTTTTAAAAGAAGCCAAGATGAACAGAGCTGGGATCAGGAAAGACTTTGCTACCTACCCCGGTGTCATCCTGGGGACGGATAAGAATGGCGTATTTTTGAATGTGCTTGATGCAAATCTAGCTGTGAAGTGTACAACTGGGGCACAACTGCTGCCACTGAAGGGGTGGGTGTGTGGGGCCCAATTTTTGGAAAAAAGGGAGACTCCGCTTGGAGTCACCTTGCGGTGTTTTACATGACTTTAGAAGGGCGTGCCATGCCTATATCTGTGTGTCCTCCTCTTTTTCCTTGTCCAGCTGTTTTGTTTTCGCATGAGTACATGTCCTTGTCACTTTCCCATGTGTTTGTGTTGTGTTGTGAGTTGTTTGTCACCTTTTGGACACCTTTGAGGGTGTTTTCTAGGTGTTTTACTGTGTTTGTGATTGCCTGCCATTGTTTCCTATGGGCTCGAGTTCGGTTCGTCGAACGTTCGACGAGCCGAACTCGAGCCAGACCCCCCGTTCGGCGAACCGCCTCGAGCCGAACCGGGACCGGTTCGCTCATCTCTAGTGATGAGTTTTGTGGCACGAATAAACAAATGAAGATAGCAGGCATCCATCCACATCAACTGATGAATATAACCCCTTCGTGACGGAGCCAAATTCTATTTTTGCATTTTTGTTTCTCCCCCCTTCCCAGAGTCATCACATATTTTTATTTTTCTGTCCACGTTGACACATAACGACTTGTTTTTTGCAGGTCGAGTTTTACTTTTGAATTGCACAATTCATTTTACTACATAGTGTACTGTAAAACAGCCCAAAAAAATATCAAGTCCACTGAAATTGTGAAAAAAAAATGCAATTCTGACATTGTTTTTTTGGAAATGTTTTTACGGCATACACTATGGGGTAAAAATGACCTAGCAATATGATTCTCCTCATCAGTACGATTACAGTGATACCAAACTTGTCAATTTTTTTTATTATTGTAGAAAATAAAAAATCTGCACTTTGTAAAAAAAAAAAATGTTTGGGATTGTGTCTCCATTTTCCGAGATCCATAGCGTTTACATTTTTAGGTCAGTGGAGATTTGTGATGGCATCGTTTTTTATACCATTTTGTGATAGACATGTTTATTTTTTCATTTACATTGTTTACTGATCAGGTTAGTAATTTTTATATTTTGATAGATCAGACTTTTCTGAACATGGCAATACCATAAATAGGTATTACTATTTATTTATTTTTAATAGGGAGAAAGGGAGTGGTTTGAATTCTCATTTTTTAAATTTTTTTTTCATAATTCTTAAAACTTTTTTTTACTTGTTACTGTATTTGTTAGTACCCTTAGTGGACTATAACAGGCTATTGTCTGATTGCTTGTGCTTTATACAGCAATGCCATAGCATTGCTGTATATAGTAAAAATCACAGTCTGCTTGGAAGCCCGTCCACAGACAGGGTTTCAAGGGAGCTTTATGATCACAAGCACCAAGGTCTTCATTTAACGGGAACATGTCAGGTGAAAAAAACTTTCTGACCTACAAGCAGGAGCCTGTGTGAGCTGCTAACCCCTTCCTACCCATCCCTGTGTTGCTATATTGTGTAATATGAAAGTAATAAAATAACGTTTTATTAATTTCATATGTCCTATGTAAATGATAGTGTCTCTAGCCCCATGGGTGTCTCATCGCCCTGTGGGCGTCTACATGCTTTCCATGGTATTACGCCCCTGTGAGCGTGATACCAAGGATTTACATCAGTGATGTGACCGTCGCTACTTTAGAATCTCACGTGCGCGCGCTTACCATTCTCGCCACCACATCCTGGTGTTTGCTGGTCGGCTTCTGCGGCGCACCCCATACTCTGATTTACTTAATTCTGATCAATTTCTGGTATCTGACCCAACCATTCCCCTGACTTCGGCTTTTGATTCCTGTTATTTTGTCACCCCAGTTTCTAACTTGGATAATATCATTTTCATTGCCTCAGGCATGCTCTTCTGGCCACAGCCCCTCAAAGGAGGCAGCAAAGGTGATCTCTTTATAAAGCCAGATTACAGATTAGGGGCAATGGCTGGAGTTACTCTGAAATCTGCCAGAATGAGTGGCTAGCAGCAAGTATGCCTGGGGTAGCCTTTTTGAGCCAATAGCCTCTGACAAACTTTGCAGGGACTAGAAAGTTTAGCTCTGTAATTATAAATGTCCCTCAGTCATGCATGTAGTCTATTTTAGACTTTTTCTTTAACTCTCATTTGTATATAAAAACATCCACAAAGTTTCTGCATGAGCAGCATAAATATTTTTACCAACAATGATCTGAAGCTTTGGTTCACCATATAGTTGGCTACAGATTTACCGTAATTAAATGGCAATAAAGCAATGAAGTAAACTAGGTGTGTAATTATATTAGTTTTAGGGATTGTCCAACTGGATAGGTAATTAATGTCTGAATGCTAGGGGCCCAACCAAAGGGACTCGCACACCTGATTAAAATAGGAACCTGGATCCACATTTCCTCCTTATGTATGAATTTTAAATAAATTGGTGGTCAACAGCTGGGTACAGGGCTAAATTAGAATTTTTACTCTTGGTGGTCAAGCAGAATTCTTAGGACTTCTGTTCAAGAGAAGATTCCAGTGATGAAGCCCCAGCAATTAATATCATGTGATAAATGTTCAATGTCAGGTACCTGCTATAAGTAACCAAATTAATGTAACTATTTATATTAACCTGTTACTGACATTGGACGTACTGGGTACATCATGGCTCATGTCGGTATAATATCGGCTGCCCTGGTGAGCCGGCAGTGACTCCCACACATGTCTGCTGATTTGTACAGCAGACATGTGTGGCTATCAGGTGCAGGTGGATCCATGATCCTCCCGCTCCTGTTAACCACTTAGATGGCGCTGTTAAAATGTTGCAGCACGATGTAAATGGCCGCGGTGGGGAATGCGCCTTTCCCCATTGCCATCAGAGGCCCCGTGGCGTGATCACGAGGAGCTGATGGTTGCCATGGTAGTACAGGGTCATGTGATGACTCCTGTCGCTATCATGACTCACTTCTTGTTACAGCCAGCACGGGGTGGAGGGGTTAACAACTACTTGAGAAGGATCCATATTTTGTGCTGGGTACCAAGCACAGGCTGTGTAAACAGTTACTCAATAGCAATTCGGAAGACATACAGTAGATTAAGTTCACTTGTGGTTACAGTGTTCCCTTACGGTACCCAAGAATTTTTACAAATATTTAATGTTTTATGTAAATACTCAATAAATAAAGTATTTCAGCTATTTAGCAATTACTTCTCTCTTAATTTCCTGTGTTATTGTACTTATCTACAGGCTGGCTGATCTTGATGACTAAAAACAGATTTTCAATATTGTAATTTGTGTATTTTACATTACTATTATAGTCTTTTTATGCCCCCTTTCTCTCCAGATTGAAATAATCTGCGCTGCTAGTAAAAGAATATAAGTAAAATTGGCTGAACCTTACATGCCTCCATATATGTTCCAAAGAAAATGGCACAGGTAGAGCCAAACCACACTGGCCTGTTTTTATATCACAGTTTAAAAACATGTAAATCCAGAGGTTTTAGACAATTTTATCCCATTTAGTGACTCACTGAATTCAATTTCCATAAGTGTCTACG
>NW_027444272.1:0-25944 GCF_048569485.1 Anomaloglossus baeobatrachus | reverse complement strand
ATACCGCCCCTCTCCATATTATCCGAACACACTTCCACTCTCCAAAATATCCCTACACACTGCCCCTATCTATGCCACACTGCCACTCTCCATAATATTCCTCCCCCCACTGCCCCTCTTAATAATATTCTTCCCCTCACACTATCTCAATAATATTTCTCTCCCGATACTGCCTCTCTCCATAGTAATACTCCTCCCACACTGCCCCTCTCCATAATATTCCTCCCCCCCACTACCCCTCTACATATTATTGCCCCCACACTGCCCTGTACATACTGTCCCCACCACAATCAGCCACTCCATAACATCACTGCTATATTGTGCCCCCTTTCACAATATACCCCCATATAGTGTGCCTTGCCACACATTTAATCTTCAGCTCCTCCATGGTTCGCTTTACGAGGCAGACATGTCTGCTGCCTCTGTGGCGCGAGCAGCGGCATGATGACATCAGCAGTAACTTCATCACGCTGCTGCACATCGGAGCAGGGGCTGACAAGCTCTCCTTTGCTTTGCCCCAGTCCCAGCACTCAGGTTTTCAAATATATTTGAATATTTGAACCAGAAAGCAACGACTACCGGAAAGGTCTGCAGGCTACAGAAAAAACCCAGTGGCAGGCCATATTTTGTGCAAGCCTGCTCTAGATGTACTAGCTAGTGGAGATATCCCCAAAATAATCTACAGCAGTAATTTCAGCGAAATGTAGTCCTACAAAGTATTGACTTAGGGGAACTGAATACAAATGCACGTCACACTTTTCAGATTTATAATTTTAAAATAGCTACAAAACCATTTATCATCATCTAAATAGTTCACAAATACTTGCTACTTAGTGTAGATATATCACATAAAATCCCAATAAGATACAGTACAGACCAAAAGTTTGGACACACCTCATTCAAAGAGTTTTCTTTATTTTCAGGACTCTGAAAATTGTAGATTCACATTGAAGGCATCAAAACTATGAATTAAAACATGTGGAAAGAAATATTTAAAAAAGTGTGAAACAACTGAAAATATGTCTTATATTGTAGGTTCTTCAAAGTAGCCACCTTTTGCTTTGATTACTGCTTTGCACACTCTTGGCATTCTCTTGATGAACTTCAAGAGGTAGTCACCGGAAATGGTTTTCCAACAGTCATGAAGGAGTTGCCAGAGATGCTTAGCACTTGTTGGCCCTTTTGCCTTCACTCTGCAGTCCAGCTCACCCCAAACCATCTCGATTGGGTTCAGGTCTGGTGACTGTGGAGGCCAGGTCATCAGGCGTAGCATCCCATCACTCTCCTTCTTAGTCAAATAGCCCTTACACAGCCTGGAGGTGGGTTTGGGGTCCTTGTCCTGTTGAAAAATAAATGATGGTCCAACTAAACGCAAACCGGATGGAATAGCATGCCGCTGCAAGATGCTGTGGTAGCCATGCTGGTTCTGTATGCCTTCAATTTTGAATAAATCCCCAACAGTGTCACCAGCAAAGCCCCCCCACACCATCACACCTCCTCCTCCATGCTTCACGGTGGGAACCAGCCATGTAGAGTCCATCCGTTCACCTTTTCTACAAAGACACGGTGGTTAGATCCTAAGATCTCAAATTTGGACTCATCAGACCAAAGCACAGATTTCCACTGGTCTAATGTCCATTCCTTGTGTTCTTTAGCCCAAACAAGTCTCTTGTGCTTGTTGCTTGTCCTTAGCAGTGGTTTCCTAGCAGCTATGTTACCATGAAGGCCTGCTGCACAAAGTCTCCTCTTAACAGATGTTCTAGAGATGAGAACGTGTGTCCAAACTTTTGGTCTGTACTGTACATTAATATTTGTGGGTGTAACATGAAATTTTTTTTAGAAAGTTTGCGGGTTGTGAATACTTTTTCAAGGCTCTATAATTGCTGCCAAGAGACAATACTGGATGACGTAGCCATGTGATTTTATGGCTAGGGTACTCAGACCAATTGCCGTTTCGAAGCTAAACCTTATGGAAATATCTATCTTTTTGGTTACTCCTCCACGATACGCTACTTCCAGGTCTCTTTCAGAATAGTAGAAATGGTGGATGGTCCCATCAAAATCAATATGAGCTTCCACCTCCCCTTTTGACAATTCCAAGAACAGGGGTTCTTTGGCCCCATACACGGCAGAGAAGAGAGGACCATGACCTGAATTGGAGGTACGTAAAAAAAAAAATGAGAATGGCCATTCGGCACGGGGTTGCCATAACTCAACAGCTCGAGGATGATGAAGGCAAAACTTTCTTCAGTTTCTACAAGTTAGCACCTTGCTCATTTTTGGGATACCCAACATATTTTGTTAGCTGTTGTTTACGGACATTCCTAATGGCAACTGCTAGATACAAAAATCCCGGAGTATTGCAATAAACCACCTGTTTTTCTCATCGACACAGCAACTCTGACACGTCAACCATCACAGCCAAGAATCTTCTCAACCCTAATGATTACTACATAGTGAATGCTAAAGGGGTGGGTTCTCCAGGATTATATCAAAGACCTTTCCTAAGGATGCATCCGATATCCAGCAAGCCACCCGATCAGCTGTTTGCAGGTCCACTATGCACGAAGTCCTAATGAACCAGCTTTATACACTGTAGAATGAGCTTCCATTGAAGTCAATAAGAGCTGAATGGTCCAATGTCACAGGTCTGTCACGGGTAACAGACAGTCATGTGGTGCCCGACTGCGCAAACTGCTCCCTGACCTTCTATGATTCCTGCTTGATGTATTTAGTATCCTATGTATCTCCTCTGCTTTATTTTCATCTCTTTACCTTTTAGGACCCTTCGGAGTTCCTCACACTTTCAGCTGCTTATCATCAGCACTTCCTTAGTGTCTATGTATACCCTAATTTCCCCATACTCAGTGCTGGTGATAAGTCCTCCACCCTTTACAAGTTTTCACTGCAAGCAGTCGGCTAGCATTCTTCTGGTGTAATATGGTTGCTCTTTACAATTCCTGTTACTGAGGCATTTGGAGATAGGTTGTTGTTCCCTTCCCTTATTTGTTATCCCTGTGTGTCATTTAGCGCTCAGTGGGGTTGACGAAGAGCTCATCCTATCAGCTCCCTACTTAGGGCCCAGATACAGGGTCAGGTATGCTCCTCGGTGCATAGGTGTGGAACCTATCTAGGGTGGTGAGGGAAGCGAGAGTTCACTGTAGCTCCCGGCCCCGGTCCCAGTGTGGTGTCCACGCGCCCCCACTGCCAGGCTCTGGCGGGGGCATCCTCTCTCTCACCTGCCTAGCAGTTCTGTAGCTCTGGGTTCCAGCATGGCATCCATGAACGCCCCCACTCCTAGGCTCCGGTGGATGCCTCCTTGCCCTCTCCTACCCAGCAGCTCCACACCCTCCTTTTCTGCCTCGCGGTCTGCCGCAGCCTCTTCATGCTTTCGGGCCCCGCATACTGCTTCTGTCAATGCCCATAGGGTGCACGCGGCCACACCCCCTTTCTTAAAGGGCCGGCGTCCCATGATAATAGAGGTCACATATTGTAAAAGGTATTTAAGTCCGTCTCCCTTTACAGGAGCCGCCTGAACAGCTTATCCTGTTTGTCTGTGAATTGCTATTCCAGGTTCCTTTAGTTACTGTGTCTAGTCTTGCTTTTGAGTCCTACTACCAGTCTCCTGTTGCTAACCTCTGTCTCGTCCTAGAGCCTGCTCTCCACCATTGCCAGTGTGCCGTCACGTCTGAGCCATCACCTGAGTGCCACCACGTCTGAGCCAGTACCGCACTGTTGTCATGTCTGAGCCATCACCAGCGTGCCGCCACGTCTAAGCCAGTACCGCAGTGCTGTCTCGTCTTAGCCTCCACCTCAGTGCCACCACAGAGACCCTGACCACTGGACCCTGGCTGCAGCAATGCATTTAGGCCTTCTGTTGGAGCACCTCACAATCAAAGTATAGGGGTTCGGTGCTGGCTGCTCCTTTGAGGGAGTCTAGTGCACGACCCAGTGCGTCCACTCTGGACGATTACCGCCCCTCGGTGACCGTAACACCCAGCAGTAGGTTTTGTCATGGGTCACCATCTCCCCCTTCCCTAAACATAGGGTTTCGAAACTACGCTCCCCTTTCATTTGGTTCTTCCCTGTACCTAGCGTGACATCCAAATTCACGAGGGGAGTATAGATTACTATTATTTTACAATGGCAACTACTTAATTTAAAAAGTGGATGTCTAGGTAATGCACAACCCCTTTAACATTTCACGCTAACCAGACTAACTTCATAGTTCAGGCACCCCTTCATAATGGTGATTATGCTAAAGCATATTTGAGATGACCATGGTGAGAACATAAAAAATTCACATGACAGAGGGGGGAGGCTCCTGCTGCAGCCAGTTGTCTTACAGCTACACTCAGAATCAGACTAAATAGGACTAAAAAAAGGAGATAAAGGTTGGATTTCTTTTTTAATTTTTATTTTGTTTTTACATGGAAGAACCAAAGTGTCACCCTCCATCCATGTGCGTAGTTTTTTTACAAAAAAAAAAAAAAAAGTGCCAAATTCTCTCCTGTCCATCAACGTAACTGGTGACTGATAAAAGCAAATAACAGGCCGATTACTCAAGAAATAGTCACAACAGCAAATGGCACGAAAATTAATTTTTGTGAGCTCGGTGACCTTCGCGTACACTCCATAGGAACGTTCCATCAGCTCCCAAGTGATTCCCAGGAATGAAGCTCACTAAATCCAATATAAACTAAGCAAATAAAGTTTTCCACAGCAACGCCTGTAACGACTCAGGAGGAATGTGAGAAAAAGTAGAGGAGCTGTTTTGATAGTAACTAATACCCGGGCAGCTCCGTGATGGAGAGTCTTTAGATAGCAGAAAATTAGTTTCAAAAGAATTGGCCTATGATGGTTATTGTTATCGGGAGCAGACGCGGTAATATATAAATGACGTAACTAATGGAAAGTGCAAATTGTGCAAACACTATCAGCAAAATGATGCAAAAAAGTAATAATAACTAAAACAGGAAAAAGCAAACTCATGTTAGACACCTACGATAAGATCCTGCAAAATCGCACCCATTAGGCCCCTTTCACACATCAGTTTTTTGCCATCAGTCACAATCCGTTGGCTCGACGGATCCGTTACAGATTGTGGACAAACTGATGCGACGGATCCGTTTTACCACGGATCTGACTAGTGGATCCGTAGAAAAAACGGGTCAGTCTCATCAGTCTTTTCATCCGTTTCTTCCATTTTTCGATGGATCTGTTTTTTAAAAACGTCCAATGGGAGGCTCCCAAACGTTATTGGCTACTAAAATACATTAAATTACATTAAAATTTATTGAAATACAAGAATAATGGAGAAAAAAAAAAAATTGCTTGACTGGACACTGAAACTCCCGCTGGCTGGACTTCCGCTGGCTGGACTCGCTCCCGATAGCTGCACTCGCTCCCGATGCCTGCACTCGCTCCCGATGCCTGCACTCGCTCCCGATGCCTGCACTCGCTCCCGATGCCTGCACTCGCTCCCGATGCCTGCACTCGCTCCCGATGCCTGGACTCGCTCCCGATGCCTGGACTCCCTCCCGATGGCTGGACTCCCTCCCGATGGCTGGACTCCCTCCCGATGGCTGGACTCCCTCCCGATGGCTGGACTCCCTCCCGATGGCTGGACTCCCTCCCGATGGCTGGACTCCCTCCCGATGGCTGGACTCGCTCCCGATGGCTGGACTCGCTCCCGATGGCTGGACTCGCTCCCGATGGCTGGACTCCCTCCCGCTGGCTGGCTTGCTTGCTGGAACATTGATGAGTGAAGCCCTACCTGGCAGGTTTATATACCTTTCCTAATTGGGGGCTGGCTATTGGAGCATGCTCAGTTAAAAAAATGGAATCCGTCGCCGGATTCTGTCATTTGATGGATTACGACGGATCCTGCGCCCGTAGGCTTCTATTGTACCAAACGACGTACGGCGACGGATCCATCGCTGGTTGATTTTTCGACGTAGACAAAAAAACGTTACTTTGTCTGTCGTCTCCGTCCGCCGGACAAACAATTTTCGACAGATCCATCGAACAATGGATGAAATGTGAGGCTGTCCATCGCAATACATCGCTAATGCAAGTCGATGAGAAAAAAACAGATATAGCGGCATCAGTCGTCGGATCCGTTTTTTTTTTTTTAAATACGACGGATTGTGACTGATGGCAAAAAAATCATGTGTGAAAGGGGCCTTAGCCGCAGCCCAGTGACTTGATTGACAAATTGGTCAGCGCAGGGAGTCCCA
Organism: Anomaloglossus baeobatrachus; assembly: GCF_048569485.1. Classification (NCBI taxonomy): domain Eukaryota; kingdom Metazoa; phylum Chordata; class Amphibia; order Anura; family Aromobatidae; genus Anomaloglossus; species Anomaloglossus baeobatrachus. Next base: position 19,705 of record NW_027444272.1, on the reverse strand, counting down.
AACAAGATGTAAATCATGGCAAAGAGGGCATGATACAAGGCGAAGTCTATGCGTGGTCCATACTGCCCAGATGTCTACTACGATTAGCGCAGAGTTATATTTTGCACCTTCCATTTCCGTAAAACCAGCTATTTCAAGGAAAGGGACTACATCTTGACGATGGCTGTATACTATTAAAAATGTTAAAATATTTCATTTTTAATATTAGTAACTTGAGCGGTCACATTAAACCCTTACGAATTTCTGTAATTTACTTATCCTGCTTTGCTAAATAGACTGGGACAGAGTCAGCAGTGTCACTTTACTGCAATGATCTATGTCAAGTTTGTTGACTAAAACATGTGTCGGGGCCGGTCGGGTTCGATGGGCGTTGCTGGTCTAAGGAGGTCTGGAAACTCCTCCATCTTGTGCAGTCGCCGTCCTCCTTCCAAGGCAGTGTAGATGACGCAACCTACGTCATCTATAAAGAAACCGCCATTGCACTCCTGCATATGCGCACTTTGATCTGCCCTGCTGAGAGCAGAGAAAAGTACTGTAATGCGCAGGAACAAGGAAAGGTCAAAAACCGCCCGCGCATGCGCACTACAATACTCTGATCTGCGCTGCTGAGGGCAGATCAAAGTGCACATAAGCAGGAGCGCAACTGAGACCTCTGTGTGCATGACGTAGGGCGCATCATCCACACAGGGTTGGGAAGTGCAATGGTGACTGCACAAGATGGATGCGGTACCAGACTCAAGAGCAGTGACACCCATCGGACCTAACCGTCCTCAGGTGAGTATTATAAAGGTCTTTTTTACATTATACAGCATGGCCTGGGCTCTTATATACAGTATTCTAGAATGCTGAATATAGGGGCTCACTGGTGGTGGCCACAGCTCATAAGGGACAAATCTGGTGACAGGTTCCCTTTAATAAGCAGTTAAAAACTGCCAAGTTTGGAATTTTGTGGCTAAATAAACAGCATGAAACCAAAGGCAACATTCAATTGTTCAAGAGGCTTCCAAGTCGCAGCAAAATTTAAAAAGGATTTTGCTGAATATGCCATCCAACACTTGGAACAGTTCATGGCCATTGCAGGAACGCTCAAAATCACGTTTTTTTCCTCCGGTCACATTTGTTTTAAATGCTGCTTACGAGGGAACTTTTACAGTAATAATGTAATATTATATATAATTATATTATGTAGATATGCGAAATATGTAATTGGTATAACTAATAGGAAGACTGCTTAATAAGCAGTTAAAAACCGCAGAGGTTGGAATTTTGTGGTTACATAAGCAGCGAGTGCGACCCTAACGGTAACATTCAGGTGTTCAAGGGGCTTACAAGTCGCAGCAAATTTAAAAAGATTTTTGTTGACTATATCATCCAACATTTGAACAGTTTGTGCTCGGTGCAGGAATGATCCAAACATTTTCTGTTACATTTGTGGTTGTTTTACAACACTCATCTACATATACATATGTGACGTTGTCCGTAAAGCTTACCATGCATATTTTGGGGATAAATTGGGTGAAAAGGAAAATTTACAAAGTCGCGCCTGTCCGAGCATCTAATTACTGGTTATGAGTACCTAGCATAATAGTGCTCGATAATCACTAGTGCTCTTTAAAAGGCCAAGATTGGATCCTTTAAATATGCCTTTCCTATATCAACTATCTCCCATTTATTCCAACGACCATAAAGCTCACATAACTGCTGCACAACCTATACAGACAATGCAGGACAGAACGGGGCACCCCTATATGTTCGCATCAGGAAAAGTCGAAGGGTACATGCATGCTTTAAGTATTTGCTGCAGATAATTTTACATCAGAAATGTGTCTCTTGGCAAGAAAAATATTGCACAAAAATATACACGTTTTGCCATTTTTTATGGGGTTTTTCCCTCACTCATTAGGCTATGTTCACATGCGTGGTTTCTTCTGAAAGGAAAACCTAGTCTCTATGATGAAAATAAAACAAGTTTGTTGCATTTTTGTTGGGGAGCTTTTGGTGCAGATATATACAACCCCTTGCAAAAATTCTGGCCTCCCCTGGCTCTGAGGATGTTCATTCAGTTGTTTACTTTTGTTTTAAAAAAAAAAATCAGATCACAGACGGCACAAAACTAAAGTCATTTCAAATGGCAACTTTCTGGCTTTAAGAAACACTAAAAAAAAATCATGAAAATATAATGTGCAGCCAGTAACGGTTACTTTTCAAGACCAAACAGGGGGAAAAATTATGGAATCACTCCATTATGAGGAAAAAATTATGGAATCATGAAAAACAAACAAAAGAACCCTCCAATACATCACTAGTATTTTGTTGCACCACCTCTGGCTTTTGTAACAGCTAGCAGTCTCTGAGGCATGGACTTAATGAGTGACAAATAGTCCTCTTCATTAATCTGGCTCCAACTTTCTCTGATTGCTGTTGCCAGATCAGCTTTGCAGGTTGGAGCCTTGTCATGGACCATTTTCTTCAACTTCCACCAAAGATTTTCAATTGGATTGAGATCCGGACTATTTGCAAGCCATGACATTGACCTTATGAGTCTTCTTTCAATAAATGTTTTCACAGTTTTTGCTCTATGGCAGGATGCATTATCATCTTGATAAATTATAAGATAAGAAAAGTGTCCAAAATTTCAATGTAAACTTGGGCATTTATTGAAGATGTAATGACAGCCATCTCCCCTGTGCCTTTACCTGACATGCAGCCCCATATCATCAATGACTGTGGAAATTTACATGTTCTCTTCAGGCAGTCGTCTTTTTATTGTTTAGCTTTTCTGTATGTAAATCTCATTTCCTTTTAGGTGGTTTCTTACAGTTTGGTCACAGACATTGACTCCAGTTTCCTCCCATTTGTTCCTTATTTGTTTTGTTGTGCATTTCCTCTTTTGGAGACAAACTGATTTACGTTTCCTGTCTTGATGCTTTGATGTCTTCCTTGGTCTACCAGTAGATTTGCCTTGAACAGCCTTCCCATGTTGTTTGTATTTGGTCCAGATTTTAGACACAGCTGACTGTGAACAACCAACATCTTTTGCAACATTGCATGACAATTTACCCTCTTTTAAGAGTTTGATAATGCTCTCATTTGTTTCAATTGACATCTCTCGTGTTGGAGCCATGATTCATGTCAGTCCACTTGGTGCAACAGCTGTCCAAGGTGTGATCACTCCCTTTTAGATGCAGACTAACAAGCAGATCTTATTTGATGCAGGTGTTAGTTTTAGGAATGAAAATTTACAGGGTGATTCCATAATTTTTTCCTCATAATTGAGTGGTTCCATAATTTTTCTCTGTTTGGTCTTTAAAAGTAACCGTTACTGGCTGCACATTATGTTTTCATGATTTTTTTAGTGTTTCTTAAAGCCAGAAAGTTGCCATTTGAAATGATTTTAGTTTTGTGCCATCTATGAACATCCCATCTCCAGCACTACAATTTTGAAGGTGTATAGTTTTCTTTTGTCTTGTTTCTTTATTGTCTAATTTTCGCATTCATGTGTTGCTACATAAAAGACCAGACTATGTACGAGCTGAGACCAGACTATGTATGAGTCATGTCTTTGTCACCAGTGAAATGTTCCTCGATTTGAAATAAAAATGAAGGCAAAACGACGTAAAAATGCATGGTTGTGCTTTTTGGCATCGTTTTTACATTTTCTCGTAGCTAAAAAAAAAAACAAGTTGCAAGAGGAAAACCACTTCTAAACAACGAAAGGAATTGACATTGACCATTTCAAATCTGCAAGGAAATAATAAGCAAGGTGTGCATGAGAGTTCAGGAACCTAAGATATCCTCCAGGTTTTGTGACAAAACTGCATGGTAAAGAAAAAAAAAAAATCAGCAAAAAAGCATCAGATAACAATGAAGAAGAAACAATAAGAACTAAAATTTGTTATAATAAAACCAAAGTAAAATGATTTCAACCCCTTCCATAAAATACTGGAAGTAATTTGTGACGGGACCAATATAATTCTTATAAAATAAATTATACAATGCATTTTATTTTTTCTTAAAAAACAAAAAGAAATAACTTAACAATGCAAAGTACCATCCAACCGGTTCTGGACAGGGGTCTTACTTGGCTGCAAATTTTGCTCACGGGAACATCTGCCAAAGCCAAAGTGAAAAATGATTCTCAAATATAAAGATGATTCTAGAATGTTCTGCCAGTTATCAAGTTGCTTGTGTTGTTTATTATTATCTTATGATGTTTTATTCTTTTTTAGAAAAAGAAAAAAAAATGTCCTTCTGGAATTGTTTTTGCAAAATATTTGTTATAGGTCCTGTGCCAAAAAAAATCAGACCGAGGGAGTGAAACTTCTAAATAGGTCTTGGCATTGGGGCTGGATATATAATACCGTAGAGTCTCAAATATGGGAGAACTTTATTATATTCTTAACTTCTTCTCTACTCTTAACCCCTTAATAACCAAGGGATTTTTTTGTCCGCAGCTAGAGTTGAGCGGACTGACAATAATCCGGGTCCAGCGGATCACCCGCGGGTTGTCACAGAAGTCCGGATGAGAGAGAGAGAGAAAGAGAAAGAGAGAGAGAGAAAGAGAGAGAAAGAGAGAAGAGAGAGAGAGGGGAGAGAGAGAGAAAGAGAGAAGAGAGAGAGAGAGGGGAGAGAGAGAAAGAGAAAGAGAGAAAGAGAGAGAGAGAGGACAGAGAGAAAGAGAGAGAAAGAGAGAAGAGAGAGAGAGAGGGGAGAGAGAGAAAGAGAAAGAGAAGAGAGAGAGAGAGAGGGGAGAGAGAGAAAGAGAGAACGAGAGAGAGAGAGAGAAGAGAGAGAAGAGAGAGAGGAGAAAGGAGAGAGAGAGAGAGAAAGAGAGAGAGAAGAGAGAGAGAGAGAGAGAGAGAGAAAAACAGCAAAAACCCAAATCCGGATCATGCAGCCGGATACCCGAGTCCGAGTTGGACCCGGATCGGACGCTGGATCCGGATTTTTAAAGTTCGGATCCGCTCAACACTAGCCACAGCATTGATCTATATAGAAGAAATCACAGTCTTCCATGAACGTCGGCCATGGGCTGTTTTCACAGGAGTATTGAGATGCCAGACACAGGGGTCTTCTTCTGACCCCGAACTGTCAAGTCAACTCATTGGCGTCCCACGATAATATCACAGATGCGCTGATGAGGAGTCAGAACAGTGCACCGCCCTGCCGATGAGATCGACAGTGGCGTTTAAGGCTAGGTTCACACACTGCGTTTTTTTGACGCTGCGTTTTTTTGCGGCAAAAAACGCACAAAAACGCACCCGCGTAAAAAAAATGCGGCAAAAAACGCACGCGTTTTGCCGCGATTTGGTGCGTTTTGTTGCTGCGTTTTTGCTCACTGCGTCTTTATGCGTTTTTTATCAGTGAACAAAAAAAAAGGTCTGATGTCATTTCCTTCTTCAATGTGTTCTTCATTCTCCACTAGTGTATGCAGAAGAGCAGACAGCTGCAGAACTACAAGGCTCAGCATACTCCATCCAATAGTGTATGCAGGAGAGCAGACAGCAGCTGCAGAACTACAAGGCTCAGCATGCTCCATCCAGGACTGTATGCTTGAGAGAGAGTCAGGGGGAGCAGACCTACAAGGCTCAGCATCCTCCATCCAATAGTGTATGCAGGAGAGCAGACAGCAGCTGCCGAACTACAAGGCTCAGCATCCTCCATCCAATAGTGTATGCAGGAGAGCAGACAGCAGCTGTCGAACTACAAGGCTCAGTATCCTCCTTCCAGGACTGTATGCAGGATTTCTTTGCCCCCCCCAAACAAAAAAAATGACGTGGGCTTCGCCATATTTTTGGATGCTAGCCGGGTACAGCAGGCAGGTACGGGGCTGCCCCCAACCCCCAGCTGCCTATTTGTACCCGGCTGGGAACCAAAAATATGGTGTTGCTACATAAAAGACCAGACTATGTACGAGCCGAGACCAGACTATGTATGAGTCATGTCTTTGTGACCAGTGAAATGTTCCTCGATTTGAGGACCTTGTCCAGTGACCTCATTTTTTTTTTGTTTTATGTTATATGTTCTAATTTAATGTTCAACCACAATTATCTTTACTAATATTATTAAATTAATATTTCAGCCACAGACATTCATTATCTACTAACTGCTGGTAGGCCCCACCTCCGAGGATCCATCAGTGTCAGACTGGGCAGGGATTGGACCACTTCATTCAAACTCCTCCCACCCACATCACACAGTGTCTTATTCTTTGTTTGTGGAGATGGGGAACTGGGATCTCATATTTTAGTCATCACGGGGAGGGACTGTCAATCTAGTATTCATGACATCTTCAATAGGCATGTGCAAAATGCAACTAGCAGGAATACCCTTGAAATACTATTTTACATTATTTTATAATCACCTTTACACAATACGATCTACTATATTTATGACCACCATACCTGGCGAGACTAGGAACCTTAAGGAACCTTAATTCTCTAGCAAGTAGCCCCTCCCCCCCTCCACATGAGGAAATAATTTTACAGTATTAATATTATTTTTTATATTTTCCAATATAACATTTATACTAATTTACAGACATTATTTTTATTTGACATTGTATATGTTGACATAAAACAGAATATTTTTATTATGCGTTTTCAGATTTGTTCAGTTTTACGTTATTTTTCTTTATACTTTTACTTTAGTTATTAGCTTTTTTTTTATTTTTGCCCATTTTGCAGTGCTAGGCTTCATACATACATACAGGAACAAGACTTTCAAGTTTTCTCCTGTATATTTTTTTATTACCTTTTATCATGCATTTTCAGTTTTATTCTTTCATACTTTTGTTATCTTTTAGTGGTTTTTTTTGTTTTCTTTTCCAAATTTTGCACCTCTAAACATTATGCATACAGGAACAAGACTTTCAAGTTTTCTCCTGTATATTTTTTTATTACCTTTTATCATGCATTTTCAGTTTTATTCTTTCATACTTTTGTTATCTTTTAGTGGTTTTTTTTGTTTTCTTTTCCAAATTTTGCACCTCTAAACGTTATGCATACAGGAACAAGACTTTCTCAAGTATTCATATTTAGTTTTCGTTTATTTTTGGCATTTTTTTGTTTTCTTTTGCACCTTTAGACTTTATACATACAGGAATACTTCATATTTAGGGTTTTTTGTTTTTTTTAGTTTTTTTGGGGTTTTTTGTACCTCTAGACTTTATACATAAAAGACAAGACTTTCTCAAGTTTTCATATTTAGTTTTTTTTGAGTGTTTTTTGTTTTCTCTTGCACCTCTAGACTTTTTACATACAGAAACAAAACTTTCTCAAGTCTTCATATTTAGTTGGGGGTTTGTTTTTTTTTGTTTTTTTATTACTTTTTGGTGGTTTTTGGTTTTTTTTTTCCCACCTCTAGGCTTTATACATACAGGAACACTATATTTACAGTAGGTGTTTTTTTGTCTTTTTTTTCTTTTGCAACTCTAGACTTTATACATACAGGAACAAGACTTTCTCAAGTCATCATATTTAGATTTTTTGGGTGTTTTTGTTTTCTTCTGCACCTCTAGACTTTTTACATGCAGAAACAAAACTTTCTCAAGTCTTCATATTTAGGTTTTGTATTTTACTTTTTGGTGTTTTTTGTTTTCTTTTGCACCTCTAGGCTTTATACATACAGGAACGAGACTTTCTCAAGTCTTCACATTTAGTTTGGGTTTTTTTGGTGTTTTTTGTTTTCTTTTGCACCTCTAGGCTTTATACATACAGGAACAAGACTTTCTCAAGTCTTCATATTTATTTTTCTTTTATTTTTGCCGTTTTTTTGTTTTCTTTTGCACCTCTAGACTTTATACATACAGGAATACTTCATATTTAGGGGTTTATTTTTTTAGTTTTTTGTTTTTTTTTGTACCTCTAGACTTTATACATAAAAGACAAGACTTTCTCAAGTCTTCATAATTCGTTCTTTTTGTGTTTTTTATTTTCTTTTACACCTTTAGACTTTACACATACAGGAACAAGACTTTCTCAAGTCTTTATATTTAGTTTTTTTGGGTGTTTTTTGTTTTCTTGTGCACCTTTAAACTTTATACATACAGGAACACTTCATTTTTAGTTTTTTTTTGCTGTTTTTGTGTTGTTTTTTTCTACCTGTAGACTTTTTACATACAGGTACAAGACTTTCTCAAGATTTCATATTTACTGTTTTTTTGTTTTCTTTTACACGTCTAGACTTTATACATACAGGAATAAGACTTTCTGAAGTCTTCATATTTATTTATTTTTTTTCGAGGGGTGGGGTTTTTTTTTTGCACCTCTAGACTTTATACATACAGGAATAAGACTTTCTCAAGTCTTCATATTTATATATTTATTTTTTGTGGGGTGGTTTTGTTTTTTTTGGAGTTTTTTTTGCACCTCTAGACTTTATACATACAGGAAGAAGACTTTCTCAAGTCTTTATATTTCGCTTTTTTGGGGTGTTTGTTTTCTTTTGCACCTCTAGACTTTATACATACAGGAACACTTCATATTTATTTTTTGTTGTTTTATTGTTTTCTTTAGAACCTCAAGACTTTCTCAAGTCTTCAAATTTATTTTTTTTTCGAGGGGTGGTTTTTGGTTTTCTTTTGCACCTCTAGACTTTTTACAGACAGGAACAATACTTGCTCAAGTCTTCATATTTAGGTTTTTCTTTAATTTTTTTTGTTTTTTTTTTGTTTTCTTTGCACCTCTAGACTTTTTACATACAGGAACAAGACTTTCTCAAGTTTTCATATTTTGTTTGTTTCTTGGGTGGGTTTTTTAGTTTTCTTTTGCACTTCTAGACTTTTTACATACAGGAACAAGACTTTCTCAAGTTTTCATATTTAGTTTGTTTTTTGGTGTTTTTTGTCTTCTTTTGCACCTATAGACTTTATACACAAAAGAACAAGACTTTCTCAAGATTTCATATTTAGTTTTTTTTTCTTCTACGTTGCATACCCCGCAGTGTTCTACTGCGCAGACACGAGAACAAGACTTTCTCAAGTGCTTGAAATTTGTATGCAGTCTCCAGAGAGAATGAAAAATGCCGACAAAACAAAGCGCTGCTGAGCCCCTCCGAAATCTTCTGTCAAGAACACAATCCTTGGAAGCAGAACGTTAAAGCCCGCTGGAATTTAAAGTCCTTGTATAAGTACAATGAATTAGTTGTTATTTTGTCTACTATGACAGCTTTAGACATTTAAGTTCAAGCAAGGAATTCACTTTGGAAATCCAGTCTTTCACTGGATTACATCTTAAAGGAAAAAAAAAAAGACAAAAATCAGATGCAAATACCACTTGGCAGATCTCGACAACATCACGGTCTGCGATTATTCCTATAAAGTTCAAGAAGTTTCTGGAGTAGATTTCGAGATATCGGATTCTGCCTTTCTTTTTTTTTGCAATGTTGGTAATTTTTGCACGAGACGCGATGCCAACTTTTGTCAGCTAAGGAGCCGCCTAAGACATTCCAAGTTCATTACCGTGACTTTAAGGAGACCATACAAAACCGTTCAAGACCAATCGGGAAGGTTGGGATTAAAGTGACTCATATGGTAGAACAGCGTTCTGCCTCTCGCGAAGGCTCGGTTTCCAAGAGGTCTTATTTCTCAAGATGCCAGAGATTAATGCAAATGATAAAAGGGGCTATAACCAGAGAAAATCAATTACACATGTACAGGAAAGGTTATGCTATACCGAGGCCTTAAGGCAAAAAAGTTATGAACAAGTTGAAATTTTAATATTCTCTCGGGAGGAACCTCCCGGCCTTACTTCAGCTAAATGATTATGTCTAAATTCTACAACAGGCCACCAGGAGCTGGAGACCAAAAGGCGTAAGATATTTCCAATGGGGTCAGCTAAGAATCCAATATCTATGAGGGGAAGGCTGATTCCAGGTGTAGGACGTAATCATAATGGGCACTCTGCCCACCCCACCATCACTTAACGAGGATAATGAAGAACCCTTCAAGTCCAGTAGGTTCTCTGTGAGGAATATTGTGAAGAACATGGCCTTTATACATGCCAGTTAATTGCCACTTTTCATATTTACACATATCCTGTCCGGCAGCAAGAAGACGTCATCAAGATCTGGGAGCCAAATGGCAGGTGACAAAGTTAATATATAATTAAGGAAGCAGCTCTGGCTCCAGAAAGCCCCCCTGCTGACAAAATAATTCAGCTAGGGAAGTGGATGGGCAACTGCAAGATTCAGTAAAGCTTCAAAGGCATTTTGCAGTCATGCTGGCTTCGGGGAAAAAGTTACAATATTGAGGAGTGCATAGCTCGCACAATTGGGCAGACATATTTTCGGCCTCAGGGCAGTAGGATAGGACGCACGTCACACATATTTTTCCTTAATAGTGGGATGTGTATATCAGCCCAAAATTAATATCTGGCCGGGGAAAGACAATAGACACCTCATGTTTCAAATCTATGGATAGATCAAATCATAACTGGAAATATGATAGTGATATCTACCACGTGGGAAACTCAGAGGCGGAGATATGGGGAAAACTGCCAATTCATAACTTTTCTGCAGCCTCAGGTCCAGCTCAGTCATAGGTCACAAGGTGGGAGGTACATGGCAGGTACGTAGGTTCATAAAATGCGTGATCCCCTGGCTGGTTTGTGACTCCCTACTTTTTGGCTGTCTAGTACCAGTCATTAAAAAAGTTAACCACGACCTTCATTATTTTTCTATAAGGGGCAAAAAACTAACAGGGAGGTATTTGCTAACTACCTGCCTGATCTGCATGGGGATGACCTCAGCTTCATTTCACTTGGTAACAGAGCAGCACCTTCTCTTTGACTCTGCTCTGTTGATGGGGCATTAACTTCAGATATTGCTGTTGACAGCCGGGTCCCTGCAGTTAGGCAGTGGGGAGCCGGCTGTCAATTAGTAAGACATTGACAGAGACGCCCCGTCAACAGAGCACAGTCGAAGGGAAGGTGCAGCTCTGTCAACATGATGTGGGCAGAAGTGGAAGCTGCAGAAGCGCTGGCAGTAGAGGTCCAAGCATTTAGCCAAAAGCTTTAGTTTTTAGCCCATATGCAAAATTAATAAAAGTCCCAGAAAACCTCTTTAAAGAGATTGTGTTGCCTAAATATAGTTATGATGTTAGGCTGGGGCCACACGGGGCACTACTGCGATGCTCGCATGACACTCGGCTCGCGCTGGCAGCACAGAAGGAGCCGAGTGTCATGCTAGTGTCCCTGCAACTGCGGTCCAACTGTGCGAGCGGACCTCAGCTGCGGGGGGCTGGCCAGCTCTCAGGAGGGGTGGGCTGGTGCTGCGGAGGGGCGGCCCAGCACGGAGGAGGGGAGGAAGGGATTTATCTCCCTCTCTCCTCCGATGCCGGCTATTGCGACTCTTGCCCTGCACGCACGGTACACCGGTGTACCGTGAGTGCAGTGCGATTTTTCTCTCACCCCATTCACTTGAATAGGTGCGAGAGAAAAGAGTCTCACATTACACCTGCAGCATGCTGCGACTGTTTTCTCGGACTGATTAGGGCGGAAAAAATAAATCACTCATGTGCGCTGGCACACAGGCTAATATTGGTCCAAGTGGAATGCGATGTTTTATCGCACTCCACTCGCACCGATTTTCTCGCCGTGTGGCTTAGGCCTTAAATGTATTTTTATTTTTTTTTATCCTATATCACAATCTTTATTAAATCAAAATTAAAAATCTGGCAATTCTCACACTGGCCACTAAAGTCTATTGTAGACTGTAATTTTCTGTTGTTTCAAGAAATGTACTTGTACATTAGCAGCAATGAACAGACCTCCGATCCTATATTATTTTAATGAAGCAACCTATCTGCATGTACAAATGTCACTTCAGATGGAGCAGAGGGATCTGTGACATCGCCTATTGTGATTGGTTTACCCTGTTTTAGTTATTTGTAGGAATAAGTGGAACTGTGAATGTCAAAATGGGGGTAAGAGCAGGACAATTGCCTGCAAACAAATAGGGAATACATTTTTTTTTTTTTTTTTTTTAAATAACGTGGGGTCCCCCCTATTTTTGATATCCAACCCAGGTAAAACAAATAGCTGCTTTATCTTGGCTAGGTATCAAAAATAGAGGGGACCATATACCATTTTTTTTCATGAATTTCATTGTGTGTATTCTTTTTAGTTGTACACATAGCGAGTTAGTGATGAGGATGTTTGATAGACGCCTACCCATTACTAACCTCAGGGCTTGATGCCAGCTGTCAATTAACAGCTGATATCAAGCCCCCAAAAAATATTACCCCGATTGCCACCGCACTAGTGCAATCGGGAAGAGCTGGGCAAAATGCCAGAATTGCCACATCTAATGGATGCAACACTTCTGGAGCAGCTGCGGGCTGCTATTTTTAGGCTGGGAAGAACCAAAGAACCATGGGCTTTTCCATCCTGAAAATACCAGCCTCCAGATTTCTACACTTATTTGGCTGGTTATTAAAAATAAGGGGAACCCCATGCAGTTTTCTTTTTATTATTTAAATAAATCATTTTAAAAAAATGACCTGGGGTCCCCTCTAACTTTCATAACCAATCAAGGTAAAGCAGACAGCTGAGGGCTGCAGCTTTTCCTTTTTGTGTTTCTAATTTTAGAAGAGTATGTTTGTAAAGAAAAGAACCGGGAATAACAGATACCCAAAATCTTAGCGTCTCATGAAACAAATAGCTGTTGTCACGCAAAGTACGGGGAAATACCAAGCAAATGGCAAAGGGAGGTGAAACCCTGTATCTAGGGAAGGGGGAGATGGTGACCCGTGACAAACCTACCGCCTGGTCCTTGGGGTCCCTCACCTCACCTTGCCCATCAGACTGTTTTTCACGGATATGGAGAAAACGGTCGGGTGACCCTAACCTAAATGTAAGACATTGGACCAGAAAAAGAGCGAGGTGGTGAAATTGGACTGAATCGGAAGAGCAAGTCTGTGCTAATAGGAACTTGGATCAAGTCCCAGAAAACCCCGGTTTCTAACCATCAATTATGGTTCAGAAGATACATTTCCCTCTGTCAGATGTGCATTTGTATTAAACGGATAATGTGGATAATTCATGCTTGGCTTCTTAATAAATGAGTCAAATTTTGGAAGTAAGGACCATTAATTGGGTGGTGATTGTCCACCATCCTGTTGTTCCTGGCTTCCACGACTCCTTCTGCTCCGGCTAAAGAATCAAATCTCCATTACTAAGATCAGTGTTTCGATCTGCGTGACCGAGAAACTCGACGCTAGGATTACACCCCCATCGAGACAGAAGCTAAATCCACAAAAACCCAGAAACATTTTGGAAAGTCAAAAATTAATTACAACTGCTCTCCAAACCCACGTGGAGGAAAGACAAAAACCAAAAGACGTCCATGTTCTTGGTAAATCGAAGTCCAAAATACAGAACAGGGAAATGAAACTTCGTCTAAAAGGAAAAATAAATACAAGTATAAAAGTGTAGAAGAAAAAAAATTAACTCCTTAACGATCAAGACTATTTTTTGGGTTTGATGGGATTTTAGTTTGCTGCAGTAATCATAACAGAGAAAATTTTCCTCCACGACAAATCCGACAAATCGATGGTCGAATTGCTGATTTTGGGTGTTTTTCTAATACGACCAAGCAAAGATTTTATTTTTCTGTGTTTTTTTTTTTCTTCAATGCTATGATAAATTTGCCCTTGTTTGGTACCAAGAATAAAATCACTAGTGGTAGCAATCTGCATGGGGTCCATGGTACCAGCCAAGGGTTTAATATTGTCGTTAAAACCTATAATTTTGTTTTGTGGGGAAAAAAAACTCAAAGATGGAGCAATAACAAAAATAAATACATGTATGACTTTTGGAATGAGTGTATACAAGGCCACACTAACATTTTGCATGGTCCATATTGAAGATGCGTATGGTATGTGTGTGTTTCTGTGTGTGTTTTAAGGGTGGTGTCCCTGTGTATCCATGTGACATCCGTATAGCACATGGACAGCCTGGACTGGTATACTTACCTGTCTCCAACGTTGCTGTTACTTCCGGGTCCGAGGTGAGTGCACTGAATATGAATGAGGCATAATGAGCAGGCTCGGAAGCAACAGTAGAGGTAGAGACATGAGCTGGTATACTTACCTGTCTCCAGGGCTGCTGTTACTTCCGGGTCCGAGGTGAGTGCAATGAATATGCATGAAGCATAATGAGCGGGCCCGGAAGCAACAGTAGAGGTAGAGACATGAGCTGGTATACTTACCTGTCTCCCGCGCTGCTGTTACTTCCGGGTCCGAGGTGAGTGCATTGAATATGCATGAGGCATAATGAGCAGGCTCGGAAGCAACAGTAGAAGTAGAGACATGAGCTGGTATACTTACCTGTCTCCCGCGCTGCTGTTACTTCCGGGTCCGAGGTGAGTGCATTGAATATGCATGAGGCATAATAAGCGGGCCCGGACGTAACAGCAGCACCGGAGACAGGTAAGTATAAAAATTCTTTATTTTTATGTGACCTGTGTTTACTCCGGTACATGTCAAACTGATGTCACATGGATCACATCAGTGTGCAGTCCATGTGACACCCGTGCTGCTAGCAGAAAACGGATATGTCGACGTGTAGAGCACACATACGTGTGTGCTCAACACGGACACAGTCCATGTCAAAACATGGACGTGTGACAAAGCCCATTGATTTTAATGGGCTTATGAGTGTCTGAGTGTGTGTTTTACGTGTGTTTTCCCTGTGCTAGCTGTGTGATATCCAGATAGCATATGGACAGCATGAGCTGGTATACCTACCCATCTCCGGCGCTGCTATCTCCCGCGCTGCTGTTACTTCTGGGTCCGAGATGAATGCAGTGAATATACATGAGGCATAATGAGCAGGACCCAGAAATAACAGCAGCGCCAGAGACAGGTAAGTATAAAATTCTTTATTTTTATGTGGCCTGAGTTTTCTCCGGTACGTGTCACACTGATGTCACATGGATCATATCAGTGTGTGGCCTGTGTCACACCCATGCTGTCGGCAGAAAACGGACGTGTCACCATGTGCAGCACATGGACACACAGTCCATGTCAAAACACGGATGTGTGACCAAGCCCACTGATGTTAATGGGTTTACGTTAGTCCATGTCTCCGGTGCATGTCAAAACGGACTTCACATGTACCGGAGACACAGAAGTGTGAAGTAGGCCTAATAAAGAGGGGAAAAAAATTGGATACAGAAGTGCGGAGTGAGGATATTAATGGATATGGTCGAAACCACACGAGAATTTTTTTTTAAAAAAGTATATTTAATGGAAATGTTAACATATCTGGATATGTAAAAACAGAACTTGGTGGCACCACCCCACGCAGGTTTTAGGTTTAAGCAAAAATAAGTATTATTTTGGGAATTTTGCAAAAAGTTTTCTTGCGGCTGGACAGTTCTCTTCCCTCCCCCCCGTGCTAAGCACGCAAAACAAAAATCCAAGTTTCATAAAACTTAATTACAGTCCATTTCCCTCTGGCAGATGTTTATTTCCATCCACAAGCTCATACTGATAACTAATGGTTGGGTTCTTAATAAACGAGTCTACTTTTGGAAGTTAGGACCAGTAATTGGGTGGTGATGACCACCATCCTGTTGTTCCTGGCTTCTTCCACCCGTTCTGCTTTGGCTAAAATATCAAATCTCCATTACTAAGGCCAGTGTTGATGACCTGTGTGACCAAGCAGTGCGGCGCTAGGATTACACACCCATAGAGTTGGAAGACGAACGCTCTCGTTAAATCCACAAAAAAAAAAAAGTGGAAAGTGGTGGGAATTAGTTACGACCGGCGCCTAAACCCATGGAAAACAATAAAGCCGGGTTCTGCAAATGTTCATGCTCTGGGTAAAGCCATCATCGAAAAATACAGGACAAGAAATTAAACCTCCAAAATATGGGTTGTCCAAAGGAAATAACCCCCCCAAAAAGTGAGTAAACTATTAACCCCTTAAGGACAAAAGCAAATTTTTGGTCTCTTTAAAGACGACTTCCGATCTTGGGCAGTGAGCCTCTTTGAAGCCAGGCAAGCATACGCCCGGCATCAAAGAAGCTGACGGGTACAAAAGCGGCGCGCATGTGCAGCTTTGTTTCGCACTGCCATGATGCTGGCTATTGTAAAGCATGTTAGCATTCCCATAGTGGGCCGACTAGCCGGGGAATAAACGCCACTGCGACTATTTGACTATTTAGAGTACTGCTCATGGTACCAGGTGCACCGGGGACATGACAAAAAAAAAAAAATCAACTTTGCAATTTTCCGCTTTTTCTTTCTCAGAAACAGAGGGATTTTTAATGTTTTTGTTTACGTCTTGTTGCCCATGTTACCAACCATCTCTGGTCTCCTAAAGAAGAAGTTTTGAGCTCTTTCCAATAGAAAGATCTGGGAGCTTTGGTTCGGCTTTTGCATCAGAGAGCAAACATCTCAGAAAAGCGGTACAACCATCCCACTGGCCCGATATGTACATCAATCAGGCAACACCATTGGCAAGCAGAGAGTCAGGGGAGCGATGAGATTCTGTGCACCAGAGCAGTCACCAGTGAACTGAATGTACATTTCTTTACCATAATCCGTCTGCAAAAGCGTTTCAGAGAATTTGGCAGAACATCCAACCGGTCTCACAAATCACAAGACCCGTGTAACCACACCGACCCAAGACCTCTACATCCAGCACCTTTACCTCCAAGATCATCTGAGACCAGCCACCTGAACAGCAGCTGCAACAATTGGGGCAAAACCAAAGAATTTCGGCACAAACTATGAGAATCCGTACCAGGGAGGCTCCTCTGCTGCTCGACATCCTCATTTTGGTCTCCACCTGACTGCAGTTCATCGTCCTCATCGGGGTCTCCACCTGACTGCAGTTCATCGTCCTCATCGGGGTCTCCACCTGACTGCAGTTCATCGTCCTCATCGGGGTCTCCAACTGACTGCAGTTCATCGTCCTCATTGGGGTCTCCACCTGACTACAGTTCATCGTCCTCATCGGGGTCTCCACCTGACTGCATTTCATCCTCCTCATCGGGGTCTCCACCTAACTTCAGGTCATCATCGTAACTCACTTGAGTGGGCAAATGCTCCATATTTGATGGCGTCTGGCACCTTGGAGAGGGGTTCTCTTCATGGATGAATCCCGGTTTTCGCTGTACAGGGCAGATGGCAGACTATGTGTATGGCGTCGTGTGGGTGAGCGATTTGCTCATGTTAATGTTGTGAATGGAGTGACTCATGGTGGCGGTGGGGTTATGGTATGGGCAGGCGTATGTTATGGACAATGAACACCGGTGCATTTGATGCCATTTTGAATGTACAGAAATACCGCGATGAGATCCTGAGGCCATTGTTGTGCCTCATCCATGACCATCACCTCATGTTGCAATTGATAATACACGGCCCCATGGTGCAAGGATCTGTACACAACTCCTGGAAGCTGAAAACATCCCAGTTCTTGCATGGCCGTATAATCTCCGGACACGTCACCCATTGAGCATGTTTGGGGCTCTGGATCGGCGTATACCACAGCGAGGACAAGTTCCTGCCAATATCCAGCAATGTCGCAGCCATTGAAGAGGAGCGGGCCAACAATCCACAGGCAACGATCAAGGACCTGATCAACTCTATGTGAAGGAGATATGTTGCACTGTGGGAGGTGGTTACACTAGACTGGTTTTCTGGTTATCACTAATGGTTGGACAAGAAAGTTCTGAATTATTTAAAAAGTTCAGACACTGCTCAGCAGTTCTGTTCCCCCAGTGCTAGAACAAAAGGTCCAACTTCTTCCAGTAAATCTTCATAGAAAATTACAGTTCACAACATATAATTCACTCTGGCATTAGATATTTGTATCAACCGGATCATATGGATAACTAATAATTGTGTTCGCAATAAAAGAGTCCAATTTTGGAAGGAAGCACCAGTAATTGGGTGGCGATGACCACCATCCTGTTGTTCCTGGCTTCCACAACCCGAACAGCTAGGGCTAAAGTATAAAATCTCCATTACTAAGGCCAGTGTTTCGATCTGCGTGACCAAGAAGCGCGGCGCTAGGATTACACACCCATCGACGGAGAAGCCGACAGCTCTCGTTAAGTCCACATAAAAACAGAGAGTTTTGGAAAGTGGTGGGAATTAGTTACGACCGCCATCCAAAACTATGGAAAGCAATAAAGCCGGGTTATGCAATGTCTTGTGGGGTTAAGGACATAAAATAAAACTTAAAAAATGTTCACCCTTTAAGAACCAACCCTATTTTGTTATTAAAGGGGGGGCTTAAGAAATTTACTATTGATGGTCTATCTTAAGAGACCATTGGGGTGTGACTCCCTGCTGCGAATACGATGGGTCAAACTTAGGTGATGAGTTACTTATTGTGTGGGTCTAACGGCTGAGACACCCATCGACCCCGAGAAAGGGGAACTGTAGGCTGACGGTAGTAGCCAAGTCCACCGCATGCGTATCTCTCAGCTGTTCCCATATTTCACCACTGCTCCAATCAAATGGGACATCTTCAGCACAGTTCTCGGGATTGTTTGGGGTCCACCAATTGGACCCCCAGCACTTGGCAATATTTAAGTTGCTCACTTACTCGAAGGAGTATCCAACCCTCTTATAAGGTCTCCAGACACAGTGTCATACATGTGGATGTGGCTTGTCAAATGAATCTGATTGAGTTGTAGAACCTGTTTTGTCCCCTTCAGTACCCTGCTATGACTCTATACACTGAAGAGCAAAAGGGTAACAATGTTTTGCACTTCTGCCTTTTCTGGCTCCATATCTCTCCATCCATTACAGCTTTTAGCGTGAGACGACCTTCAATTTATAGACAATCATCTTGGCTATCTCATACATAAATGTGACTTGCAGCTATTTAGCATATGATTAGTTATGCAGATTCTTGTCATGTCACTACATTGTTACTGTTTTGCTCCAGGTGGTGGAATCCCAGGCCTGGTTAATCAAAAGTATAGCTGAGGTACAACGCTTTTATTTTTTTCAGATCTCCTCCAGTGGTTACATACTACTGATGTAGCAAATGGAGTGGTATCACGATGTGACCACCAGATAGCGAGGGACAGGGAAGTTCCTTTATTGTCCCTCTCTAGGGGACTCTAGGCTGTTACTTCAGGATTACCCCTGAAGGTGGAAAAGACGGAATCCCATGCCTTACTATACTCCTGACCAGATCTAATATGTCCCCCCCAAGGAAGAGAGGTGCAAAAGTATGATGGAAACACAGATTAAGACAGTCAGGGAAAAACCAAACCTCAGAGACACTGCAAACTCACAGGAACTAACAGTAAATTACTAAGGAGAAAAGCAAGAGGAGAAAGGCAGCAAGAAAAAGACAACAAGGGTTAACAACACAACCACTCAGAGCAATAATGCACAACAACCACCAGTAAGTCTTGATCACTACATCTCACCAAGCCAGAATAGAGAAGCTACAGCTGGCATTAATTAAATAGTCCAGCCAGCATATATAGGAGGGGAGTGAACGTGACTGGCTCCCCCACAGCATGTGATCAAGGTGACAGAATAGAAGGGGAGCGAATGTGACTGGCTCCTCCCCAGCATGTATTCAAAAAGACTAACAAGCAGCGCTGCAGAGATTAACTCTTGCTAGCATGACCAAGGGCGGCTTTGCACACTACGACATCGCAGGTGCGATGTCGGTGGGGTCAAATCGAAAGTGACACACATCCGGCGTCACTTGCGATGTCGTAGTGT